>NW_006408805.1:2845527-2883300 GCF_000296735.1 Chrysochloris asiatica | reverse complement strand
TTTATATTTGCTTCAGAGTTCCAACACTATCTTGTGAGCCCTCTTGGCCTGGTGTTCCGTGTTGTTGTTGACCGAGCTCTGAAGGAATTTAAGATTTAATTTTTGGCTTATTTCCTTTTTTTGTCTTCTTGTCCTGCCCCACAAGCCCTGTTCAAGACTTTTTTCTAGTGGTAAACAGTTCCGGGCTGGCTGTGGCTGTTTGGTTTTAATTGGAAACAGTCTCTTTAAATTTCGAGGAGATCTGTGCGCATGCATAGTAGTACCCACTCGCTCGGGCACCCCTATAGTCACCAGAATGGAGGTGCACAGACAGCAAGGGACCAATGAACAGATACCAAAAGAAAAGAATGTCTACACCTTTATATCAGCGGTTCTGCCAAGCATCTGTGGCCGCTGGATCCTTCCCCGACATGGTCTCATCCAAGATGGCGGCTCCTGGAGCAGCTGAGCATCCCTGACTAGAAAGCAATAGATTTCTTGATTCTGCCAAAATTCCCTAGCTCCAAGCCTTCCAAATTTCTAAATATTCCTTTATATGTGGTTCAGAGTTCTGGGACTATCCCCTGAGCCTGCTTGGTGGGGTATTCTGTGTTGTAACATCACACTAGAAGTCCAGTTAAATGCATAGTAGATGTTTAATAAATTTTAGTTGCATTGATTTAAAAATATTTTTATGGGAAATCCATCTTTCTTTGGGTTTGTGAGGACTTTGGGTCTTACTGGCTGCTTTTTTCTCCCTCTTTCTGGCTAAAGTTTCTTTTGTTTTCATGTAATGCATTAAATGGCTCTGCAGGATAATGCACTAGACTGCAAGGTCAGTTTGAATCACAAGGTCGACAGTTCAAATTCACCAGCCACTCCTCAGAAAATCTATACAGGATAATTATGAGCTGGAACCAACACAATGACATATGACAACAACAACAATTTTGTTGTAATTCTAAGGTACAGAATATCACACATTTCCTCTTAATTTCTAAAACAACAACAACAACAACAACAAAAATTTATCATTGAACGCTAACTCATAATGGTCCCAGAGTAGAACTGTGCTTCCCAGGGTTTTCCATGGCTGATTTTTTAAAATAGATATCCAGACCTTTATTTACAAGATACCTCTGGCTGAAATTGAACCTTCAGCCTTTTGGTTGGCAGCTTTCCATGTTAACCATTCTTGTGCTTTCAAGTCATTTCCAACTCATATCAACCCTGTATAGGGTTTCTGAGGAGCCACTGGTGAGTTTGAACTGCCAACCTTGCAGTTAGCAATCCAGTGCTTATCGAAAGCACCACCCATACAAGGATTCCATCCTACAGTGAAACATCAGGACTTCGTGCCAGCTTGTAAAAACCTATGCTGCAGCTTAGCTGCCACTGTTGATATTGTTAAGTACCATCAAGTTAGTTCCAACTCATAACGACCTTATATAGAGTTTCTGAGGAGCCACTGGTGGGTTTGAACTCCTGGCCTTGTGGTTAGCAGTCCACTGCTTATCTTACAGTGCCTCACAGGACTCCACTCTTGTTGTTCGTAAATGCCATAGAGTTGGTTCCAACCCATCATGACCCTGCATATGGTTTCTGAGGAGCAGCTGGTGAGCTTGAACTACCGACTTTGTAGTTTAAACTGGCTTTGCCATCAGTACATTAACCTAAAGTGCCAAACCAGGTCAGAAAATCTTCTTAAGCCACATACTTTTCCTGAGAATTTTGATAATGTATACTTACTAATGAAGTATAGTAGCATAGTGGATTACAAGCTGGACTACTAACCGCAAAGTCGTTAATTCAAATCTACCAGATGCTTCTCGGAAACCCTATATCAGGTTGCTATGAGTCAGAGCCCACTGAGTGACAAACCACCACCACTTACTGATAAAGACCAAAGACCACAGTCTCCAGTATGGGTTGCACCTCAATGTAAAGAAAACAAAAATCCTCTCCACTAAACCAATAAATAACATCAAGATAAATGGAAGAAAGATTGAAGTTGTCAAAGACTTCATTCTGCTTGGTTCCACCATCAACACTCATTGAAGTAGCAATCAAGAAATCAAATGGTGTACTGCATTAGGCCTGTCAATTGTACAAGATCTCTTTAAAGTGTTCAAGAACAAAGATATCAGTTTGAGGACTAAGGTCCGCCTGACCCAACTCATTAAATTTTCAACTACCTCATATTCATGTGAAATCTGGACAATGAGTAAGGTAGACTGCAAAAGAATCAAAGCATTTGAATTATGGCTTTGGAAAAGTATCTTAAAAGTACCATGGACTGCCAGAAGAACAAGCAAATCTGTGTTGGAAGACGTACCGTCAGAATGCTCCTTAAAATCTGGGATGTTCAGACTCCTCTCATAACTTTGGACAAGTTATCAGTGGGGACCAGTTGCTGGAGAAGGACATGATGCTTGGTAAAGTGGAGAGTCCGCAAAAAAAGTGGAAGACCCCCAACAATGAGGATTGACACAGTGGCAGCAGCAATAGGTTCATAAGTAATAATTGTGAGGATGGCGCAGAACTAGGCAGTGTTTCATTCTTCTCTGCATAAGGTTGTTATAAGCGGACTCGACTCTACAGCACCTAACAACACTAACAATAGAAGGTATAGAGTTCACAGCAGTTCTCCTCTCCCTGTATTATTTCTCCACATGATGACATTCCAAAGATGAGTCTAGAGCAGAATCTGGTCCACTGAGGATCAACCATAGGACTTTGGTTGGAAAATACCACTATGGTAGAAAGAGAAAATTTCAAACAAAATGATATAAAGTAGGAATGTGACAGGAAGACACAGCAAATGCTCAACTGAATGCACCTCATTTTCCCCTCGCTTTCTGATAAGACATCTATGTGTTATCACTTGGGTGGAGCTGCTGTGCTCTGAGCATGATCAGTAGGAGTAACGCTCACCAAAAAAGGCAATGCTTTCCTTGCTCTGAGCTTCTAATTATGTGCCAGCTGTGGAATGTTCCTAATGCATCTGGAATAGTGGCACCGACTGGGGGGCCAGCCTGCCAGCTGTGCATGTGACAGTGATAGGGGCAGTGCAGTTCCCACAGCCTGGCGTTGTACAGGTTAATGAGGAAGGACTGTCGGGAGGTAGCTGCTGAGACCCCTGTCATGATAACTCTCTTCTTGCAAGTTGGGTTAGGGCAAGATTATTGGTTGGCAGAATTTCAAACCAACAGCATCTTAAAATAATACTCAGTAATGGCATTCATAGTGCTCCTGAATTATCTAATTTCTCATTTTTTCCCTCACTCAGGAACAGATGTAATGATCTAGCATTTTATTGTTTGTTCTCTTTCCTGCCTAGAGCCAGAGTCTGACAAAGGGAATTCTTAGGGTTCCAGAAAAGGAAAATAGCTTCTGCATTGTATCTCTGACCTGGGTTTTGTTTTGTTTTGTTTTTTCTCTTATCTCTAAAATGAGTAAGGTGATAACCACTGTAGGGATTTCTCCCCAGTTTAGACCCACTCTTGTGACTACTATGATCTGGAAGGCAACCCTTGAAGGAAATCAAATTTCAGGTCATGTGAGATATGCCACCTCAGCTGCTAGCAGAAAGCCATGTGCAGAGATCATAAAACTCTACAGAGTAACCCCAAGGATCATAGGTGACGTGTCCTCAAATCAGTTTATCATTGTGATGCTGTGGGATAAACACCAGACTGCTAACCACAAGGCTAGTGGTTCAAACCCACCAGCCACTCTTTGGAGACCCGATACAGGATTGCTATGAGTTGGAACCAATTGGCCGGCACTTGGCAACCATAACATGTATTGTAGCAGATTCAGTGATTACATTCTGGTGATCCCTGGTGCAAAATTGCAAGTAGAAAGAAAAAGAAAAAAACTAAATAAAACTTAAATAAACAGGAAACGAGCTTTCTCCCAAACACTTACAGATTCCGGTGAATATATTTGAAAGAGCAGGAGCTGAGAGCCATAAATGATAGAAGAGATGGCGCAGACCCAGAAGGCTCAAACAAAATGTAGACTGTCAAGGGAATAAAGTATCAGGGAGCGGTGTTAATTCTTTTTCACAAATCTGGAGGCAAATGTAGCCTGAACATCATCTTCAAGCGTATAAGACCTAATCAGTCCTGTAAAAACCACAAAGGAACAAAGAGAAATGTGAAACCAAGGACGATGGGGCTATCTGTGTGTGGTTTCCAATCAAGGTTTTCTGAGCACAGTGGAGAGTGCCACATGTCAGTAGCCTGCTTGTCTACCTGAGATTCGCTGTGCTCAGGGGGTTAAAGGTGTGAGCATGCATCTTCTTACACAGGTGGCCTGTCACCAGCTGCCTTCACAAAGGAATTTCAATTTGCATGTTTCACTGTGAGGAATCACTTTTGTGACTCTCACCCCTTGACTTTCCAAATGGGACACTGCTGATATTTAAAAGGATACTTAGAAAGTGGAAACCACAGATGAGTGAGTAACAGATTTAATGAGAGGGCTTCTAAAAGTTTGTGTGAAAATTGCATTCTCTTTCCATTCCATTTTTCCATGAACTTTCTGAAACCCTCCTATACATTTAGCTAATATAACAATTGTTATGCAGGTTGTTGTTTTTAGTTGCCATTAAGATGATTGTGACTCATAGCAGCCCCTTGTGTTGTAGCACAAATGTGCTCCATATAAGGAAGCAGATTGCCAGCTCTTTCCTTCTGCAAGAGAGCTGGGTGGGTTTGAACCACCAACCATTGTGATAACAGTCAATCACAAACTACCATATCAGTAGAGATGGGGCCATGTAGACTTACTGGTCTTGAGATCATCATGAATTGTCATCAATTATTTTAATTGTACTTGTGTGTGCACTTTTGGAGTGTGTGGGTGTGCCTATTCCGTGCTTTTAAGGGCTCATTACTTCTGTAAGTAAAATACTTATTTGAGAAAAGCAAAGATTGTGCTGCGCATTAGAGGAAGCACATGCTGTTAGCAGGAGGAGAAGGGGATGCTATGTGACAAATCATATCTGTTTGCAATAGTTGGAGCAGAGTATCTAGGAGACTAGATAAGAGAACTTGAATGATCCTATTATAAGTTTAACAGCAGCAAGAAGTGTTTATGGACAGCCATACACAGGCACATTAGGTTGATTTAAAGGTGGTGAGGCAGCTGAGACTCTGAATGTCCTGATTTGTATTGCTTCAATGAGGACATTTGACATTATTTTTAACATCACTTGATCTGGGCACCTTGGTGATGTCACTTGAACAAATCTGTGTTAAATAGAATATGTCATCTGTGTACCAAACAGGAAGCATAAACATAACCACAGCCAGATCCCTGAAGTGTCAGAGTGTAGGGACAGAATCTCAAGTGAAAAGGAAGAAGTTTTCTATTTCCCCAGTTGCTGTGCACTGGGCCATGCTGACCCTTTCAGAATGCAAGTCTGCTCATTAACGCATTCACACTGTGAAAGCCCGGTGCCACCTCTGAAAGCAGAGCCCTTTGAAATTAAGACCCTTCAGGAGCAAACGTTTGCAAGAGTCAAATTGTGGCACCATGAGTCTTTCTCTCAATTTGGTGTGCCATAATGAGATACAGAGCTCTGGCTATCTCACATTTGTCATATCTCATTGTGCAGATAATCTCCTGTCTTGGAATACACTCCCGCTTGAACCTTTCCTCAGGATAATCTCAGCTACTGGAAGAGGGAAGGAGGGTTGCCTCTATGTACATGCAGGGATCTCTTTATAGGAACAGGTTTGTTTTAATGCAATTACAATTTTCATGTTCATTTATTTATTTTCTCAATCACATTTATCTTCCAAGTATGTAATCTTTGTGAGAACTTCACTTTCAAACCAAACAGACATTGACTTCTAGGCCTTACATTAGTAGATGCTGCTTATGTACATTTACTGCAGGACTAAGCCAGAGGTAGAAATAATGAATACCCCGTACACAGTCCTATGGTGGCTTGGTCTCATACAAACATGAGAAGAACTCAATCCATTCTGACTCCAATGTACTGTGGGGTCTGGGACATGTAGCTCATTTTCCTTATCTTAAAAGTCAGTACAAAAATACTTGACAGGGAATTAACCTTGAATTTTCAGATTTTCTAAGATCTATATACCAACCAATTAAATATAAAGACTGAAGGAGTCGAACTGTGCTCCATAGGGTTTTCAATGGCTGACTTTTCAAAAGTACATCACTAGGTCTTTCTTCTGGATAAACTTAAACCACCAACCTTTTGGTTAGCAACCAAGAGCATTAACCATTTATACTACTCGGGGACTCCGAAATATATAGATGGTTAGATAGATGGATGGATGGATGGAAGGATGCATACACAGACAGGCAGATAGACAGATTTAACAAATAATAAGTGTACCTTCCAAAAAAGCTGTGCCTTAATTCAATTTATTTATCCCAACATTTCTCTGGCCATCACACTCTTCTTAGAGCTTTGGTGAAAGTGATTTTGTACCGGAAAATAGGTGAGATAATGCTTATTTCAAAATTGAGCCTAAACCAAGAGCTATTAAAAACTATAGTGTCAGGGTCTGTATACTTACTCAACTACACTAAGGTAAATACCACTGTCCCTGTTGTGTAGATGACAATACTGAGCCCCACACAGAATAAACAATTTGTCTAAGACCAGAGCATTAGTAAGTGGCAATGCCAGGATTTAAATCCAATTTTTATGATACACAATCCATATTCTTAACCATCATGCTAAGCTTTGTTGTTTTTGTTGGTCACTGTCAAGTTAGTACCCAAATCACTGCAACCTCAGACCATTGTGATTCACAGGGTTTTAACCAACTGATTTTCAGAAGTAGATTAGCAGGCTTTCCTAGTCTGTCTTAGTCTGGAAGATCCACTGAACCCAATTCAGCATCATAGCAACACTCACGGCCCTACTGATGTGTGACTTGTACTGTGCATGAGGTGAAGATCCCAGGTCTGTATAACGTCTGGGTGATGATCATTCCCTGAGTAGTTGCAAGACTCCTTGGTCATCACACATGATCTGAGTGCTTATAGGGTGACCTTTATCTGTTTGTCCTCAGGAAAGACCAGGCATGACCAAATTCAGGAAGCCCATGGCACAAACAATAATGCTGCTTCTTGGTACAGGAAAGCACACTGTTTGGAAAGAAATCATTTCAAGAGCTCTTGCACATCAGTGACTATGCTAAGTTAGGTTTGCATCCAAGCAGTTAGACAATGAATGTATCTGGCACCAGCACCTTTCTGAGTGCCTGCCCAATCCCTGCTTAACGGACTTTCACAGCAGTACTAAAATCAAAACACAAAGAAACACTGCCACCAAGCCACCTGTAGACTTCAAGGATGCAAATAGATAAGTCCTTCATTTAACTGCAAATATGAGCTCCTTACAGTCCGATTGGAGACCCATCTTTTAGAAATGTTAATGCTTACTTATTGTAGCATACATGGGATAATGGCATTTCCAAACATCTGTTTTCATTTAAAGATTTCAAGTTGCCTTTGTGTTCCATTCTGTGGGTGCCACTTGATAATGATGCTGTTCATACATACGAAGCAGGCGGGAAGGTGGCACGTGGGAGCCCAAGCAAAATATTAATGCATATTTACAGCTGCTGGTGGGACTTGATGCGTAGCTGCCAGCACTGCCGACAGAATTCATCTTGTAAAATGTACCTGTGATAAATATCAACTAGGAGTGATTAGCAAAGGCTGTTAATTCATGAATGATCTGCACATAACAACAATTTGATTTCTGAAACTTACAAGAAGTATTTCTCTTTTTCTTATGCAAGGCACCCAGTGGTTCAAGATCATAAAGTGGCTATTGTTGCCCCAATCTTTACTTTCTTTCTGTACCCTGAGTGGCTTGGTCTGGAAGAAAATAAAAGGGGAAACGTGTACACATGCATGTTTAGAGGAATGAACTATGGAAAGACTATGCATGTCCTTCTAGTGGTCCTTGGCCACTTGTCTTCGTGAATCCTCTCCCCAAATTCTCATTGCATTCATCTAACTATGTGTCACTCACTTAACACTGAATCATATTGTGCTCTTTGTGGTAAAGCTTTGCACTTGTATTTTTATGCACAAATATGTAAGTTCTTCAAGGGTTGCTATTGTTAATTACCACTGAGTCACTTCCAACTCCTGGTGACCTTATGTGTGCAAAGTAGAAACGGCGCCTTAAGGTTTTCAGGGCTCTGACTTTTCAGATGCAGGTCTCCAGGTCTTTTCCCAAGGCACCTCTGGGTATATTTGAATCACCAACTTTTGTGACCAGTCGTCTTGTGCTTAACTGTTTGCACCATCCAGGGACTCCTTTTTCAAGAGTATCTATTCTTATCTCTTTTCCCTCTGTCTTGACTTTACTGTTGTCCCCCTGGTTTCTGATACCAAGTTGATGCTGAGTAACCATGAATGAATGCATGAAAAAGTAACCTGTCCAGTGCATGGAGTGAACCTACAAGCCAAGGATTTTAATTAACCCCGGAGCAGGTAAGTAGATAGTTATGGACAGAGGAAGCTACCCTAATGTCCTTGATACCATATTGAAGGCAGATCACTTATGAATTCTCTGAAATGTATTACTAATTGTCTGTGGAAGACAGTGGATAGAACTTGGTCAATAGATTGATCAAGACCTACCCTAGCAACTAGAAATGATTAGCACAAGTGACACTTAACTCATGAACAACTTGCACACAAATTGATTCCTTTTCACATTTTTTCCTTTACTTTTGACCTTTATTCTTTGCCTTATCCGAGGTTGAGGAAAACCCTCTTAGCTTTGTCTGCTGCCCAGTGACACGTCCCTTGGTGTATCTCTGGTTTTAATCAAAGCTGTACTGCACAGTTCCCTGGGAGCTCAGTCTGGGCTCATGTGCTTCTATCATCTGTCTTCTTACTTTCCATCTCAGAGACTTTGCCAACTCCGTGGGAGCCCCCAGCTCACATACAAACATATCTGGAAATGTTAGGAATTTACCGCTCCTTGGGACACCGTCAATCTGTGGGGGACAGGAGTAGGTAGATAAAGTTCTTCACTTGTCCTTTGGACATAATTCTGGGAGACATTCTATACACCTCCTAAGAGGTCATATAGGAATTGAGCTCACAGCAATGGCCTCGGTGATGCTTCTTTTCTTTCCCAGTCTCCCTCTCTTCTTCCTGGAATTACTTCCTGTCTTAGTTCTCTAGTGCTACAATAACAGAAATACCACAAGTGGATGGCTTTACCAAACAAAAATTTGTTCTCTCATAGTTTAATAGGCTGATTCAGAGCTCCAGGTCTACAGGAAATCTGTTTCTCTGTATTGGCTCTGGAGAGAGGACCTTGTTTTCTTTCAGCATCTGTGGAAATCTACATGTGTCTTGGCGTCGACCTTCCCCCGGGTCTAGGAGGATCACAGCAAAGGGACCCGAGGTCCAAAGGATACTCTCGGCTCCAGATTCTTCTTTCTTGGTGGTAGTGAGGGGCTGGCTTCTCAGCTTACTTCTCTCTTGTAAGATAAAAGGTGATACAAGTCACACCCAAGGAAAACTCCCTCTTACAATGGATTAAGCTGTGACTTGAGTAAGGGTGTTGCATCCCACCCTAGTCCCCTTATAACTGATTGGCTGATCACGTCAGATCACATCATTGAGGGTGCTGACATAATTATATAACTGCCAAATTACTTAGAATCATGACTAAGACAAGTTGACACAATTCAGTCCTGGACACCTTCCAATCAACTATCTTCATTGAAGGCCTTGACTCAGGTGGTACTTCCAGAGGAAACAGCCTGGAACAGCTCATATCTTTAAAAATAAAAAAGCACTCTAGAACTTAGATATCTAAATGAGAATATCATTCTGAGTCATCACCTCTAAAGACTGTGTACTCCTTGCAGAAGCTGCCTTTGACCCTAGTATTCTGGAAAGTGTCTGCAGATCCTATTTCACCAGTGCTGGGCCTGGCATGAGGCTAATCAGGAATATTTAAGGAGATGACCACTTACCAGATCATGCAAATATATACCAGTACCTGAGTGTGGTAGCGTAGTGGTTATGAATTGGGCTGTGAGCCGCAAGGTCAGCACTTTGAAACTATCAGCTGTCCCGCAGGAGAAAGATGAGGCTTTCTGCTCCCATAAAGATTAACAGCCTCGAAAACCCCTATGCAGGGTCGCTATGAGTCGGAACCAACTCCACGGCACATAACAACAACAACAACCTGAGCATGAGTCCGGTCTTAAATTTTGTCCCTGTAGGTGCCTGGCTCTGCTACCTACAAATCACATTAGACTACGTTCTAAGAAACCCAGACTTCTTACTCAGTGATGTTCAACATGCCTTACTAGGAAAGAGCAAGGGTAGAAGTGGAGACCAGAAGACCTGCCTGCCAGAATCACTCTCTACTATCTATGCAACCTCACTTTACTAGAATTTCTCTTCAGCTGCCAAGAGGGAGAAATAATGTCCATACTATAGGGGTGGGTATAAGGATTAACTGGGACCCTGTGTATTAAAGCCCTCAGTAAATTACAAATATTACAACAAATGAGAACCCATGATGAAGCATTAGATGAAAATGAATTATAAAATGGCTACCATCTAATGGTTCCCTATGACTCCGAACTGACGTGACTGACAGCACTTAACAAAAACAACAATACGTCGAAAAGATTCCTGCTGTGGTGCTGAAGAATGAGCCCTCAACTCTTAATTGCAAGGTCAATGGTTCAAACCCACCAGGTGCTCCTCAGAAACCTCACACAGGGTGACTATGTGCTGGAACCAACTCCATGGCACGTAACATCATACAGCAACCATTTATTGAATGCACTGTACACAATTCTCACATACTTTATTTCACTAATACTCATAATAATTATTTGAGGCAAATAATAATGTCCTTATTTTACGAATAAGAAACTACATCAGAGAAGATACGTAGTACCCCACCTCTAAGGTCACAAGTCAGCGACAGTCAAATGGACTAATGCTTAAGTCCAATGCTCCTGACACTGTGTAATTCATGGCAGTTTGGTTTTGCTTTATTTACTTAGTTGCTTTTGTAATATTCAGTGGAGGGCAGATGACAAGGAAATGCCAGACCTTTTTTTGGAGTTGTTTAAGCAAGGATGGAAAAAATGTAAGACTTACACACCCAAATGAGTGTTACTAACTTTAAAACAGTCATATTTGGATCTGCCTTCTTGTGGAACTGTGCAGCTATACCCTTATATATTTCAGAAATCCTTTAGAATTATTTTCCAAACTGGTTCAAATGAATAGCCCCTAAAGTGCATTACTGTTTGCATCTTTTAAAGTCCAAAGCAAGGAATTGGATGAAGTCTCTGAACTTTTCTCATGCCAGTTCATAATGTTGAGTGGCACAGAAGAGTGGATGGCATTGTGTTCTTCTCAATTGTTCAGCTAGATGCCAAATAGGCCATAAAGGAAAATGAAGTCAAAAGCAGCTCATGGTGACCCTTTGTGTGTCAAAGTAGAATTTTGCAAGGTTTTCAGTGGCTAATGTTTCAGAAGTAGCTCTCCAGGCCTCTCTTCCAAGGTACCTCTGAGTGGACTTGAACTGCCAACCTTTTGGTTATCAGCTGAGAATGTTAACCATTTTCACCACCCAGTGAAATCCTCTCTTTCCACCATCCCAACAGACTAATGGAGGAGGATGTCCACTAATGTTCACTGCTTACTTTCAACATAGCAACTAAGAAGCTGTAACAGAACGTTTTTCTCCACAAAAGAGGCTATAGAGATGAAATATCCTCATGAAAACATTTTTGGGGCGTAAAACACTTTAGGCATAATAGATGCTCATTTGTTCCAAACCTAAACAATGATTTCCTGCCATCCAGCTTCATTCCCAGAGCAGAGTAGAGATAGTTGTGGTTGAAACTCCTTCAACTTCCAGAACAGAAAAGATCCAGGAGGGAGAAACAGAAAGAGGTAGCTCCACCCAAGTTGAGGCAGGACCATCAGAATCCACCCTGACAATCTTCCTCAGGGGTCACAGCTGTGATAACCCAAGGAGAGGATGACTATGAAGCTCACACCCTGACAAGTACTTGTTGGGTTCAACCCAGCAGGAAGAATTCAGAAGGAAGAAGCTCCTTCTAATAGTTCCCAAAATGGTTACAGTACACTACTTGTAGGAAGGAAGAGAAACTGATTACCCATATCAACTAAGTGGCTCTGTATGACCTTGGGCACGTTACTTAACCTCTCTAGGCCCCAGTTTTTTTCACTTGTAAGATGGCGAAAGTAAGTGTTTTATATGTAAAGTGCTTAATCTGGGGGAATTCAAGGGGACCAATGAATTTGAATGGGGAAGAAATGACATTTTTATGTTTACTAACTTCTAAGGATAAGCACTGGACTGCTAACTGCAAGGTCAGCAGTTCAAACCCACAGTCTACTCTCGGAAACCATATACAGATTCGCTCTGAGTTGAAACTAACTCAATGGCCCATAACAACAACTTGTAGCTGAAGTTTAGTATTCCCTTGAATTATAAGTATAGACAACAGACCCTGTGGTGATAGCAGTACCTGTGATATTTTCACTAATTAAATCACAGATTTTTTATATCACATTACTGCCTTTGTAGAAATCTCAAAATATTTATGCTCAACACGACTTGAAATGATAGTAGGTATAATTTAATACACGACTTTGAAATTATATAGCCTTTGCTATGTCTCATTGTTCATTGTGCTAATAAGATAAGCATATATTGCTCTATCACAACTTTAAAAACTATTTTTTGATTGATTGATCTAAATGTTTTATTGTGAATTATGTGATAGTTTACATGGGAGACCATTAGTTTTACATTCATCCTATCATATATCCTCTCATTGCCATGGTTACAGTCCCCTCCATGCATCATCAACCAACCAAAGGGTATACCCTGCAAGCCTTCCCCCTAGCCCCCAGGTCAGCCCACAGCCACTTTCCCTCTCTGGGTCTAAAGTCCCCAGCTGCTCCGTCTCTCCATATCATCTTCTCTGCCTCCATCTCAGACATCACTGCTTTTCTGGGTAGGGTCCCGCTCTCTACTTTTCTCCCTTCATGGTCCCAGGGACCTCCGCTCCTAGACTGCAAAGTTAATCACTCCCCTCCTTGCTACAAAATGTCTACCTTTACATTTACAACTCTCACAATCAGTCCTGATAACAATTATTGGGAATACATGCTCAGATTGGTGACCATGTTTGTCACCAATAAGGGGAAGTGAGGGAAAAACAGCAATGAAGCTGTGAGCTAAACCCTACAACATTCAATAGACTCCTGTGAACCCCGACTGGAGACATGGTTGGCCAGCAGTGTGGCAAGTCCAGGGGACTCTTGGGCCTAGAGTCAGTGACATAGCCACAGAGGACTAGAGTGGAGAGTGAAGAGTCCAGCTGATAAAAAATATATTTTAATAGTTAAACTTCAGTGTGATTACTTTCTGCTGTACTCTTCTGTATTATTGTTTTATATCTAAAGAAAAAAAATTTGGAGGGGGATGGAGTCCATAGGCATCATCAGACTGCCAAAGTTTAAGTGTTCCTGTTCTAGGAGGCGTGCTCCCATTTCTAAGCATAATTTTGAGAGGCATTTCAGACCCAGGAGACTTATTTCTATTGTCTACGTAGAGAGTCCTGGTGTGGCGCTGCAGGATAAGCACTAGACCACAAGGTCAGTTTGAACCACAAGGTCAACAGTTTGAACTCACCAGCCATTCCTCAGAAACCCTATACAGACAGGGTCACTCTGAGTCAGAACCGACTCAATGAGACTTAACAATAACAACAACCTAGAGCCACTGTCTACAGAACTGCTTGATGGTGGAAGTCCACAGAGTTCATACTTATATCTAGATGCCATAGTTCGAGGCGTGACTTTTTGTTAGCTAGTGTGCTGTAACAGAAATACCGTAATTCGTTGGCATTAGCAAAGATTTATTTTCTTACGGTTTGTTGTTGTTAAAGTTGATTCCGACTCCTAGAGAACCTGCCTAAGGTTTCTGAGGAGCATTATCCCACAGTGGAAGCTAGAATTCTGAATTCCACAAGCAGAATGTAGGGCCCTATGCAGAGAAGCAGCCACACCGGAGATGGAGGCAGAAATGAGGACATAGAGAGAAGGAGCAGCTGAGGACTCTGGACTCATGGGAAGAGAGGGACTGAGTGAATAGCTGGGAGGCCAACTTGCAGAATTACAGGCTTGCCCTTTGGTTATTTAAATTATTATATTTTCCTGAGTGTTTATGTGTATGTACATCTTCCCCCCAAAACAAACAAACAGAGGGAATGGAAGCAAGTACTGTTGAATGATGATGCACAGAGGAGATTGTAATCATTGCAATGAAATGATGGCTTAAAGCTGATGTTCTTCCATGTAAACTATCACTCAGTACACAATTAAAAGAAAGAAGAAAGAAATTAGGCTTAAGACACACCCAATTGCTGCAGCCTCATTAACCTATCAAAGAAAATCCCATTCTCAAATGGGATTATAACCACAGGTACAGCGATTGGGATTCAAACATGTACTTGTAGGGAAGAGGATTCATTTCTAACAGTGGCTATGGGCAAGGTATTTTACTGTCTCTGAGCTTGGTGTCCTCATACCAGATCTTCATATGATATTATACCTAACTGCCTCCCAGGGTTGTTGTGAGTGTGATGTGAGACCATTTGTGACTCCACCACCATCACCACCAGCAGGAAGCAGTTTTGGAAGCTGATTCAGGGCTGAGAGATTGTCAAGGCATTTACATATGCAGATTTCAGCTCTCAGATGAGAATGCTTTTTGTGTCCCTCCTGCTGGGACTTGGGGGATGCTTGGGGATGGCTCTGACAGCTAGGTGCCTAGAGGAAACCTGGGCTTACATTTCCAGCCCTGTCCCCATGGGCAAGCCACACTGAGCTGGAGAGTTCATAAGGATCAGCAGGAAAAGGGAAAACAATTTGTTCAGAGGCCCTAGAGTCAGACACTCAGCATGCTGGGCTTGTGGGGGTTTTTCAGCTTTAATCAGCATCAAGCTGATCTCATTTTGAGCGATGTTAACAAATCTCAAATACCTACAGGTAGCTCCAGCCAGACCCCTCCCCCAACCTTCCATCTGGGGGCCCTGTCCACCCTCCCTCTTGGTGACTGCCCAACACCAAGGCACCAGAACTAATTCTGACCTACTTATCAGCATCCTCCACCATGCTTCAGCTTGGGGGCAACATAGCAGAAATTTTGTTTTCCTTTAAGCTCCTCAAGTTGGTTGCTTATTTTGCCTTTATTCCCCTCCTCTCTTCTTTTGTTGAATTCTATTTTTCTGAAAATTAATTTATTGTGGCTGAAAAGATGGTAGACAGAGAACCCTGGAGACTGGTTTTCTCCTGTTTATCCAAGGTACCAGCCTGATGCTAGCAGTGACAAAGCATGCTCCCCATTGTAGGGACCCACTAGTGAGACCAGACAGCTCTGGAGCTAAATAGCTTTTGATCTCTGAGGAGCTCAAAGCACTTTAGAAACATGAGCTCATTTGGGGTCCATTTTGACCCGGATTCAAAATGCCCCAGGGTCCCCCAGGACACAGATGTCTAAGAGATCCTGCATTCCCGCCAAGGCCATTCTGCCTGTCTAGAGTTGGAAAAATGGAAGCATAAAACCCAAGTTAGATGAGCCTGTAATGAAAAGCCAATGCACTAGAGGTTAGCTGAGCAGTTTCAATTGGCCTCCCATGTCCTCCAGGCTTTGGGGTTGTACCTTAGCTGAAGCATGCTGCTTTCTTTTCAAAGGATCCAAGGAAATAATGAAGGTGAAAGTATCTAGCACAGCTCCTTGCAAATAGTAAGCACTCAATAAAAGTTAATGGAATACCAGAATAGTTAGAGTGATAGAGGCCAATGATGTTTCTTGTATATGTGATTGAATGACCAGTTCAGTCTCTTTCATCTAATCCCCATATTTTTGTCCCTGGGTTATTTCTAGTAAATATTAGAGATATGAGGGAGCTTCAAAAAATTCATGGAAATTTTCCATTTATCTTTTCATTCAATTTTTTCAATGACATTTTTTTAAACTTTCTATTGTGAACTGCGTGAAGGTTACAAAGAAGATCAGTTTTCCATTTAACAATTTATGCACATTTTATTTCATTACATTCTTTGCAGTCTCCACAATGTAATATTACTTTTCCCACTTTCTCCCTGTATGTACTATTTCCACTCTTTCTTTCCTAAACCTTCTGATGGTAGTCCATGGGTACATGCTGCCCTTTGGATCTCACTAGTGTTATTGTTCTCCTTATAGACTTGTTTATTATTTGGCTGAACGTTGGGATATGGGGGTGAGTTAATTTCTAGACCTGAAGGGTGATTAAGCACCAGAATCTCAGGAGTGTCATCAATCTCTATCTGACCACTAAGCCTGGTCTTTTCTATGATTTTGAGTTTTGTTCCACATTTTCTCTCACTCTATCCAGGACCATCTAACGTGATCCCTTTCAGAGCAGTGGGACGTGGTAGCTGGGCACCATCTAGAGCTTCTGGTCTCAGGGTTACAGAGATTCTTGTTCTCATGGTCCACCATTAGTCCATTGGTCTAATTGTTTCCATGTATCTTCAACTTTCATCACTTCTTTCCTCTGGACAGAGAGAGACCAGTAGTTGCACTTTGGTTGGTTACTCTGAAGTTTTTAAGACCCCAGTTGCTACTCACCAAAGTAGAATGTAAAACATTGTCTTTGTGGACTATATTATGCCAATTGACTTTTGTGTCCCCTAAAACTATGATTCTGAGCCTCCAAACCCAGTGGTTATGTTTAAGATGTTTCATAGCTTTGCTCCATGTATGTCATGCCACATTCATGTGTATATTTGCAGCATGTACAATATCTTCTGACAAACCTATGTATATTTGTTCCATGAACTTTTTTGAAGCTTCCCTTACATATGGTTTGTTAGAGATGGCCACCTAATCCACACAAGCTGGATTAAAGACAGACTCAAATTCCTTGGTACTCCCCACTTTGAGAGGTAAGATCACTGAATGCCATTGAATCCAGGAATGTTCTCTGCTTTAACCGTAGCATATGGTGAATGTAATATGGGAGTTTCCTGGCTAGACTCTTAAGGAATTGACTCTTGAAACACTCTCTCTGGAAGCATTGCTCTGAAGAAACCTTACTAGCCATCTGGAAAGGCCATACAACAATGCTGTCCAGTTCCTGCTCTTCTTGTCATTACAACACAACCACGAGGCAGATGAGTGAAGCACATGACAGTTGGACCCTCCACTTTAAAGCAGCTAAATAACACTGAGTGGGCTCTGTCAACACTGCATGAAGCAGAAGAATCAGTAACCAAGCCCTGCCTGAATTCCTGATCCATAATAAAGTGGTGGTTAAGCCACTTAAAGTTGTTATGGACCAATAAAAAAACCCTGAACATTTCATGAGTTAGAAAAATTACTCACTGTCAGATCATTTTTTCAATGCTGTTGTTAGGTATCATGGAGTAGATTCTGACTCACATCAACCCTATGAACAACAGAACAAAATACTGCCCAGTCCTG
This sequence comes from Chrysochloris asiatica, assembly GCF_000296735.1. Classification (NCBI taxonomy): domain Eukaryota; kingdom Metazoa; phylum Chordata; class Mammalia; order Afrosoricida; family Chrysochloridae; genus Chrysochloris; species Chrysochloris asiatica. The sequence goes on along the minus strand of NW_006408805.1, from coordinate 2,865,746 downwards.
GGGCACCTTCACAACTGTTGGTATGTTTGACGCCATTGCTGCTGCCACTGTGCCAATCCATCTCATTGGGGACTTTCTTCTTTTTGGCTAACTTTCCACTTTACCAAGCATGATGTCCTTCTCTAGGGACTGGTTCCTCCTGATAACTTGTCTAAAGTATGTGAGACAAAGTTTCACCATCCTGGCTTCTAAGAAGCATTCTGGCTGTACTTCTTCCAACACAGATTTTTTGGTTCTTTTTGGTCCGTGGTACTTTTAATATTCTTCTCCAAAACCATAACTAAAATGCATGAATTCTTCTATGGCTTTTTGTACTCATTGTCCAACTTACATATGCATATGAGGCTATTGAAAATACCATAGCTTGGGATAGGTGCACCTTAGTCCTCAAACACACATCTTTGCTCTTGAACACTGTAAAGAGGTCTTGTGCAGCAGATTTGCCTAATGCAATACATCATTTGATTTCTCAACTTCTGATTCCATGAGTGTTGATGGTTGATCTGAGCAAAATGAAGTTTTTGACATCATCTTTTTTTTTACATTTATCATGTTACTTATTGGTCCAGTTGTGATGATTTTTGTTTTATTTTTATTGTGGTGCATTCCATAGTGAAAAGTGTGGTCTTTCATCTTCATCAGTCCTTCTTCACTTTCAGCAAGCAAGGTTGTATTGTTTGCATCCACAGGTTGTTAATGAGTCTTCCTCCAATCACGATGCCACATTCTTCATATAATACAGCTTCTCAGATTATTTGTTCAGCATACAGACAGAATGTGGTATTGTAGGATAAACATTGAACTGATAACCAAAGAGTTGGTGGTTCAAATCTACCAGCCACTTCTTGAAAATACTATGCAGAGTCACTATGAGTCAAAACTGACTCAACAGCACTTAACAACAACAATACAGACTGAACAAGTATGGTGAAAACTATAGCCATGGAACACACCTTTCCATTCGGTATCCTCTTGTTATGTTCAAACAGTTGCCTCTTGGTGTATGTACAGGTTTCTCATGAGTTTGTGTTGTTGTTAAGTGCTGTTGAGTCGATTCAGACCCATAGTGACCCTGTGTAGGGTTTCCAAGGAGCAGCTGGTGAGCTTGAACCACCGACCTTGCAGTTCAAACGACTTTGCAGCCTTACACATTAGCCCACAGTGCCACACCAGGACTCCTTCTCATGAGTACACACAAGTTTATTGGAATACTGAGTCTTCACAATGTTATCCATAGCTTATCATGATCCACACAGTCAAAAGCGTTTACCTAGTCAATAAAGCACAAATAAACATTTTTCTAGCATGCTCTACTTTCAGCCAAGATCCACCTGATGTCAGCAATGATATCAGGTCTAGTTGCACGTCCTCTTCTGAATCTGGCTTGAGTTTCTGGCAGTTCCATGTTGATATACTGTATCAGCCATTTTTTAAAGTATCTTCAGCAAAATTTTACTTGCATCTGATATTAATGATATTGTTAGATGATTTTGTATTCTGTTGGGTCACCTCTCTTTGGAATGGTCACAAATATGGATCTCTTGCAGTTGTTTGGTCATGTAGCTGTCTTCTAAATTTCTTGTCATAGATGAGTGAGCACCTCCAGTGGTACATCAGTTTATTGGAAGATTTCCATTTGTATTCCATCAGTCCAGGAGACTTGCTTTTCCAATACCTTCAGTGCAGCTTGGGCTTCTTTCTTCAGTACCATTGGTTCTTGATCATATGCTACCCCTTGCAATGGCTGAACATCAACCATTTCTTTTGGGTACAGTGGCTCTGTGTGTTCCTTCCATCTTCTTTTGATGCTTTCTGCATCATTCAATATTTTGTCCATGGGTTTCTTCAGTATTGAAAGTTGAGGCTTTATTTTTTTCTTCAGTTCTTTCAGCTTGAGAAATGCTGAGTGTATTCTTCCCTTTTGGTTTTCCAACTGGTTTTTTGCACCTTTCATTATAATACTTGACTGTTGTCTTGAGCTGCCCTCTGAAATTTTCTGTTCAGCGTCTTTACCTCTTCATGTCATCCATTTGCATTAGCATCCCTATGCTGGAGAGCAAATTTCAGAGTCTCTTCTGGCATCCATTTTGGTCATTTCTTTCTTTTCTATTTTCTAAATGACCTTTTGATTTCTTCTGGTATGAAGTTCTTGATGTCATCCCACAGTTCTTCTGGTCTTCTGTCATTAGTGTCTAATACATCAAGTCTGTCCTTGAGGTGGTCTCTAAATTCAGGTGGGATATGTTCATGGTCATATTTTGGCTCTTGTGGATTTGTTTTATAATTTTCTTCAGCTTCAGCCTGAACTTTCGTATGAGCAATTGATTTTCCAGCCTTGTTTTGGCTGATGATTTTGAACTTCCCAATTGTCTCTTCCCACAGATGTAGCCAATTTGATTCTTGTATATTCCATCTGGTGAGGTCCCTGAATATAAATTGCCTTTTATATTGTTTTAAAAAGGTATTTGCAATGACTACATCATTGGTCTTGCACTATTCTGTCATGGGATCTCCAGCATTATTTCTATCACCAAGGCCATATTTTCCGACTACTGACAACTTCTTTGTTTCCCAGTCACCAGTCAATACATCTTGATTGCATGGTTGATCAATTTGATTGGACAAGTTGGTAGAATTAACTCAATTTTATTATCAGTGACTTTAGTGGTTGGTGCATAAATTTGAGTAACAATGCTATTACCTTGTCTTCCTTGTAGACGAATGGATATTATCCTATCATAGACAGCATTGTACTTCAAGACAGATCTTGAAATGTTTTTGTTTGTTGATGAATGCTATGCCATTCCTCTTGAATTTGTCCTGTGCATAGTAAACTATATTATTGTCAGATTCAAAATGGCCAGTCCATTTCAGCTCATGCCTATGATATCGATGTTTATGCATTCCATTTCAGTTTTGACAACTCCCAATTTTCCTAGATTCATATTTCATGCAGTCCAAGTTCCTATTATTAATGGATGTTTACAGCCATTTCTCCTCATTTTGAGTTGTACCCCATCAGCAAATGAAGGTCATAAAAGTTTTACTTCATTCACATCATCACGGTCAGTTCTACTTTGAGGAGGCAGTTCTTCCCCAGTAGTATTTGGAGTGCCTTCTATTATGTGGGGCTCATCTTCCCGGCATTGTGTTGATAGTGTTCCATTGCTACTCATGTTTTTTAGTGACTAAACCTTAAGATGTAATCCTTCTCTCCTTCTTCTTCATCTGTCTTAGTCTGGATACCATTCTGAAACCTGTCCATCGTGGGTGACCCTGCTGGTATTTAAAATACCAGTAGCACAGCAACACACAACCACTACAGTATGACAAACTGACAGATTAACGATGGACATTCCTCAATAAGTGTGGTCAAGCCAGTTCTGACTCATAGCGACTCTGTATAGGGTTTCCTAGGAGCAGCTGGTAGGTTTGCAGTCCAGTGTTGACCCTATAGCGCCACACCCTATAGAGTCCCAGCTTCCTCAATAAGACATATAAATTCTTATTCAAACTGGAAATTGGATAAAGATGCTAGGGCAGTGCCTCCTAGAATTTGTGGCATTTGCCCAGATTGTAACTGGAGCTACTCAAATGGAGGAAAGAACAGCTCAAGAGCAGTAATCGAAGACATTTTCTCCTTCTTCTTCCCATAGAACAAAAATAATCAGGGTTATTATTTGGGGGGAATTATTATATGCCAGGCTATGGAGTCCTGGTGTGGCATTGCAGGATAGGCCCTGGACCATAAGGTTGGCTGTTCTAACCCACTCCTCAGAAACCCTATGCAGGGTCACTGTGAGTCTGAATCGACTCGACAACACTGAACAACAACAACATTTGTTTTAGGTAATAGTAATACCATTATCCAACAACTAAATGACCAAGGTTGGCAGTTCAAACTCACTAGCTGCTCCTCAGAAACCTTATACAGTGCAGGGTTGCTATGAGTCAGAACTGACTTGATGGCACTTAACAGCAACAACAACAGCAATGTGCCAGGCAACATTCAAATGCTTACACAAGTATCAGCCATTTACTCCTCCCAGAAAACCTGGAAGGTAACTATTATTATTAACTGTATTTGGCATTTGAGAAAGAAACAGACTGGATGAGTGTCTTGCCCCAGGTTACAAATCTAGAACTATATTGTATTTATTCTCCCATTAAATTTATGTACTCGTTTTCTATTAAGGAGCTCTGGTAGCATAGCAGTTACAAGTCACGCTACTAATCTCAAGGTCAGCAGTTCGAAACTACCAGCTGTTCCACATGAGAAAGATGAGGCTTACTGATCCCGTAAAGAAACCTTCAGAAACCCTATGCAGGGTCACTATGAGTTGGAACTGACTCCATAGCACACCACCACCAGTTTTCTGTTGCTACTACAACAAATTGTCACAAATATGATGGCAACACAGATTTATTATATTGCTGTTCTGAGGTCAATCATCTGAAATGCATCTCGCTGGGCTAAAATTAAGGTGCTGGCAGAGCTGGATTCCTTTAGAAACTCTAGGAGGAAATTATTTCCCTTGCTTTTTCCAGCTTCTAACTGGTATAATCATTTCTTGACTCATGGACACTTTCACCATCTTCAAAGCCAGCAGTAGCCAGTAGCTCTTTCTCACACTGTATCATTTTGACACAAACTCTCCTGCCTCCCTTTTTCTGTCATAAGGACCTTAGTGATTATATTGAGGCTTACCTGGATAATACAGAATAATCCCCCATCTTGAGGTCAGCTGATAAACAACCTTAATTCCATCTGTCTTCTTAATTTCCCCATTGCCATGTAACATAGCACATTCATTTTCCAGGGATTAGGATGTCAACATCTTGAGGTGGGGGGAGGAAGGGAGGGTCATTCATTATTCTACAAGATGTGTCTTAATTTGCTACTGCTTCTGTAACAGAAATACCACAAATGGATGGCTATTGAAAATGTAATTGTATTTTCTCACATTTCTATAGGCTAAAAGTCCAAATTAAGATGTTGGCGTATCATGTCCATTCTTGTAGGTAATTCCAGACTTTTCTTGGTTCCGTAGTTTGTAGACAGCTCTTACATGGACTCTGTCTTAATCCCATGTGTGTCTATCTCTGTGTCCAGTCGGCTCTTTTCAGAACTCAGAAGTGATTAGATTTAGAACCTACTCAATTTAGGTGTGGAGTCCTGGATTGGTGCTGTAAGATAAGCATGGACTGCTGACTGAGAGGTCTGTGGTTCAAAACTACCAGCTGCTCCTTGGAAACCCTATACAGGGTCACTAGGAATCAGAACCAACTTGATAGCACTTAACAACAACAACAATTGATCTAATTAACTAGACAAAGAATACCCTATTTCCAAATAAGATTGAATCTACAGGTCTATGGGTTAGGATTACAACATAGATTTTCTTGTTTTAATGTTGTTAAGACTCATAGTGAACCTGCCTAAGGTTTCCAAGTATCTGCTGGCTCAAACCAACTTTGTGGTCCAGTGTTTTTCCTATAGCGCCATATCAGGACAACATATGTTTTGTTGTTGTTAAGTGCTGTTGAGTTAGTTCCAACCCATAATGATCCTATGAGGAGCAGCTGGTGAGCTTGAACACACTGACCTTGCAGTGCAAACCAACTTTGCAGTCCAGCGCATTAACTCACAGTGCCACACCAGAACACATGTTTAGGGCAATGCAATTTAATCCTTAACTGTGGGAATCCTTGTGTCTCCTCTTTTACACATCAGAGTGCTGAGAATCATGGTAACTAAATAATATATCCAAGATCAGACTATCTGCCACTTCCCTTAAACTGTAGAATGGCAGGTTAAAAAGTTCTAGAAAATGACCAAATAAACTCTTCTAAAAGGCAGTGACTTATTGTTTGGAAAATAAACTAAAAGATCACTGCACCATCCCACTACCCCATGGAGATATAATTTCCTGTTCACTTCTTCAGAGTAAAAAGATTATTGAGAGTTTTCCCCTGCCAACTTCTCTGTAGTTGTTAAGTGCCATCAAGTCGGTTCCAACTCATAGGGAGCCTATATAGGGTTTCCAAGCTGTGGCTGGTGAGTTTGAACCACCGACCTTGTGGCTCAAACCAACTGGTGCAGTCCAGTGCTTTATCCCACAGCACCACACCTGGACTCCTCTAGCCCTAACGAAAGGAAAAGAAACCTCATTTCGGAAAACCCCACTAAGACTACTTCCTTCTCTGTCCCTGGGAATTGAAAAAACAACACTTCTCAAATTCAGAAAAAAAAACCTTATCAGAAGGAACTTGCAGATAAGGAGACTTCATTCATAGAGAAGTTACATAGCTTTCCAATGCATCCACCCTTTCAAACCCAAGAGAAGTAAGAAGGGAATATTTTGAAGCTCTTTAAAAACATTTTGTATGCCCATGGTATTTCAGACCCAGCAAGTTCCAAACACTTTTCATACAGTGTTGTGAATTAAATTATGTCTTCCAAAATATGTGTTGGAATCCTGGTGTGGCACTGTAGAATAATCACTGGGCTGCTAACCACAAGGTTGGTGGTTCAAACCCACCAACCATTCCTTGGGAATCCTGTACGGAGTTGCTCTAAATCAGTCGGAACTGACTGGACAGCACTTAACAAGAGCAATACCTGTATATCTAATCTTATACAGTGTATTATGATTACCTTCCATAATGTAATCTAATGCTATGCTAATGAGGCCACAGGATTGTGGAGTATATTCTAAACCTAATCACTTCTGAATTATACAAAGAGCTGCCAATTAGACACAGAGACTAGTGCATGTACTGAGAAAGACGGGTGCCCCTGTGGTTCCTCCACAAGCCAAGGAACATTGGAGTTTCTAACCAGGAAGGAATTAACACAGCTGGTATGGCGCTGTGGGTTAATGTGCTGGACCACAAGGTTAGTTTGAACTACAAGGTCGGTGGTTCAAGCTCACCAGCTGCTCCTTGGAAACCCTATACAGGATGCTATGATATGGGTTGGAACTGATTCGACGGCACTTACCAACAACAACAAGAGCCTGATTTGGACTTTCAGGCTCCAGAACTGTGAAAAAATAAACATACGTGTTTTAAAGCCATCACTTGTGGTATTTGTGTTATAGATGTGGTGGTGGTGGTTATGTGCCGTAGAATCAGTTCTGACTCATAGCGACTCTGTACAGGGTTTCCGAGGCTGTAAATCTTTACAGGAGCAGAAAGCCTCATCTTTCTCCCGCGCGACAGCTGGTAGTTTCAAACTGCTGACCTTGCGGTCCGCAGCCCGATTCATAACCGCTGCGCTACCAGAGCTCCTTTGCTTTATAGAAACACCAGGAAACTAGAAGCATGTCAGAAACCCTGCCCCGGGCACAGCTTCCACTCCAGCCAGCCGCACACCCTACCCTCCTCCACATGTTGTATAAATGGCAGCTGGTTGCTAAGCACCTGCCCCTGACTGAGAACTTGATATATATTATCTTTAATCCTCACAAGAGCCCCTTGAAGTAGTTGCTAATCTTCCTTATCTTTTTTTTTTTTTTACTTCTGAAATCGAGCGTAAGAACCCTATCCATTGCTATAATAACCAGCTGTTGTTACGTCGGTTTTAACTCATAGCGACCCTGTATAGAGTTCCAAGGAGTGGCTGGTGAGTTTGAACTGCTGGTCATATGCTTAACCTACAGCGCCACACCAGGACTCCATAATACCCAGTAAGTGACAGGAATAGAATTCAGAGTCAGGTGCCACACTGTCTCTAATCTCCTTGTTCTGATGATTGAACCCCTGGCCTTTATTTGTCCTTCCCTGGGGGTACTAATTACATCTTCCCTGTACCTAAAACCTCTCCATCTATCAACTCCTAGATCCTCACCCACTCCTCTTCCCCTGCCATACTGCCTTCCCTGACTGCTCCAACTTTGTCGGCTTCCTCCTTTGTCCCCAGTCCTAGAGCTAGTATAGTGTGTTAGCTCATGGTGAGGTCACTCATATTCATCTCTATCCCTGAGTTAGAGTCATTTTCCCAGGATAGACTGTTTGTTCCTTAAGGTCAAGATCCACACCTTGTACGATATTTACCTTGGGATCGTCACGGAACCTACCACAGCAGTGACTGTGCTAGGGCTCAGTAAATGAGTCTGCATTCACACTTGGACTTCATTTCTCTTCATGTCTTCTTGATTGATTTATTTTTTTAAGAAGTTTAACATCAAGTTTCAAGGAACACTGGTGGAGAAGTGGGTTACATGTTGGACTGCTAACTGCAAGGCCAGCAGTTCAAATCCACCAGCTGCCCCATGGTAAAAGGCTGAGGTTTTCTGCCCCCATAAAGATTTATAGCCTCAAAAAACATATACAGGGTCATTAAGAATTGGAACAACACACCACCACCACCATCAAATTTCATCCATAAAATAAGGAGTGTATCTAGTAACCAGGACTTGTTCATTGCTAGTTAACACCTGACACCTAGGTATCTTAAATCGCAAGGCAGCCTTCTCTCTATTCTGTGAATTATTTCTGATCTTTTTCTTAAAGATAATCTCCACACGAATAAAATGAATAGGGCTGAGGTTTGTGTATGGTTTGTTTCTGCTGTTTGCCCAGCACCGAGAAGGGTATCTGTCACATGGTTAAACACTCTCAGAATGCTTTGCACGAATGAATGGTTGAATGATTAAAGAATGAATGAACACTGTTATAAGCATTTTGAATATGAATTTTAGATGACTACCTTCCCATGGTTACTTAATTCACAGTCAGATAGGACTCAGGTAGTGTGGATCCCGATCAGTGCAAAGAGTCCAACTTGGAATGTTTGGAATGACATCTGGAGAGCTTTTTTAAAAGTGATTAATTATTGTAAAAATGTGTCTTACACCACATTTACCACATAGACATTTTAATGACACCATTTGTGTTATGCACGGTCAATTTTCCATCATGGACACTGGTATTCTTAAGACCTTCTCTGTATAATTCCAATGCACACCACAGTTTAGAACCACTGCCTTAGCAGAGAGTTGTTAGTTGTCTGTTCTGAATCAGGCAAAATGCTCTAAATTGTGTAAGTAGATTGTCTGCAGGTAAATTTCTGTTGGCAGCCTACGGCTTGACCAAACTGGTCTCTGCCCTCTTAATCTCAAAGAGGTGCATGTCTCTGTATCCTCTAGCCAGCCCTCCAAAGTGACCTATGTAACTGCCCCTTAAAGGACTGGATGCCACTGTAACTGCAGGAGGAGAACTGATCTGCTAACATGTTCTTAATTGGGGCGGCTGCACATGTCTAATTGGGAGGCTGCCTGGAGGAACCATCTATCAATTCTGCCAGTGACAAATGGCAGGAAGGAGCAACCTCCCATACAATGGACCTACCCACTTCTGCTCCTCCACACCTCATTATGTTTTAGAGATGCCTGAGAAATTAATATTTACATTGTTTCATCTTGACAAGGAGGGTGGGGGAAATGTCAGGTAGATGCTTCCTGTTTCTTTGTCTACTTGCTGCAGTGGGGGCTGGACCTCTCATTGAAATGCTTCCGTGTCTCTCACACAGGTAGAGAACAGTGCACACTGAAAGACGCCCTGGTTGGAAGAGCCAAATCTGGCAGGTTGGTCTCTCACGCCTGGCTGCCCAGCATGCTACCAAAAACAAAACAAAAAGCAAACAAGCCAAAAAAAGTAAACCTGTTGCCAGTGAGTTGATTCCAACTCATGGTGATTCCATGTGTATCAGAATAGAACTGTGCTCCAGATGATTTCTCAGTAGCTGATCTTTCAGAAGCCTTTCTTCCAAGGTGGCGCCAGTTGGATTTGAACTGCTAACCTTTCTGTTAGTAGTCAAGTGCTTAACCATTCAAACCACCCAAGGATACCTATAGCACCTAGGAATTCTGCCCAGCATGCTGGGACCCCATATTTCTTCTATATAGGACATCTCCCTGGTGCCTTCCCTCTCTTACATCCTCCCCCATCTGCCACCAGACTGGCGACTGCCTGCCTGAAGCTACTCAATGTTCCCACCACACATTCTGCCATATTTTCCCCACATCCAACTCTGACCTTACCAGCCTGGCCTACCCCTGGGTCCAATTCAATTCAGCAGAATGTAGAGAATGTTCACTGTCAGTCAGGCACCGGAGGGGATCCCTTCCCTGCCCTCAGGGGCTCATCTAGTAAATGTCTCTTTACTGGTTGTTCCTGGTGGTGTTAGTTGTCATCTAGTCAATTACGACTCCTAGTAACCCTGTGTGCCCAGAGTAGAACGGTGCTTCATAGGATTTTTCAAAAGCTATAAGATTTTGGAAGTAGATCGACAGACCTGTCTTTTAAGGAACAATTCAGACCTCCAGTTTTTGGCTAGTTGTCAAGCACTTTACTATTTGCACCACCCAAAGAGTCTTCATCTTGTAACTAGGAAGTTGAAAATGCCCACAAGATGTGGGGCGCAGAGACCCAGTGATGGATTCCAGGTTGGGCAGACATGTCATCAAACATTGTAATACCTTGTGAAGTCTATACGATGAGGGACTGGGGCAGTGTATTTTCAGGAGAATATCTATCAAGCAACATGGATTTCTTTCTTTGTAGTATTTCCGAAGTCTTTAGGTAAATCTAACGCAGTCACCCTCATACAACTTCAATTTCTATTCAAAACAATCTGCATAGTATAGTGATGAATATTTTATTGAAACCTTACAGTATTCTAAGTACTTGGCATTCATGTATTTAGTTAATGGTATGCAACAACTCTGTGAAAAAAATGTCATCATAAAAAGGTGAGGACACTGGGGCTCAGAGAGGTTAGAGAACTGTCCAAAGCCACATAGCTAGTAAAAATGGTAGAGGCAGGACTCATATTCCTTCTGCCTTACTCCAAACCTGTTGGACTTCTTACATTCTCCCAAGTGCCTCCCTCAAGACACTTACCTTCTTCACCATTCACCCTTTAAGTCATTGTTTGGCTTTGGTGATGAACCAGAAGCAAGAGCAAAGAGCTGGCGAATCATCTCTGCCTTCCTCCCCCAGAGGCCCACCATCTATGAAAACACTTTGGCTGTCACTCATCTGGTGTTGTGTTGGCTTCGCAGCATGCCTGGTCCTAGACATTAAGATTCGACTCCTAAGCTGATCTGTGAAGGATGGTCTTACCACCCTGAAAGTGCCTTGCAAGTTATCAAGGTTCCCAATTCTCTAATCAAGACGGATCCACACTTCTCTAGAGCACAGTGACTGGCCTTAATATCAGTGTTTGCTCTTCTGAGTCTCTCCTTTTTTAGCAGCCTCTCTGCTCAGAGAGCTCCTCACTCACTAGAGACATTCATGAACAAACCGCCACCCACTTCACCTCCCCACAGAGGCACACAGAAAAAGGCAACCAGCTGGAGTCCAAACTGGATCCTTGCATTGCTATTGTTGTTAAGTGCAATTGAGTCAATTTTTCACTCATAGCGACCATGTGGGGTGAATAAGGCAGTGCTTTCCACTTGTGGATTACCAGAGGTCAACATAATGACTCCCTTTATGCTCAAGTCAAGGAATTCTGGTAGCGTAGTGATTACGAATCAGGCTGCGAACCGCAAGGTCAGCAGTTTGAAACTGTTCCACAGGAAAAATATGAGGCGTTCTGCTCCTGTAAAGATTGACATCTCGGAAACCCAGTACAGGGTCGCTATGAGTCGGAATCGACTCCACGGCACACAGCCACCACACACTCAGGTCAGAGTTGGGCAGCTAAGACCCCCAGAAAGTCACATCCAGAGAAGAGTCCCATGCGCAATAAAAATACAAATTTGGGGGACTGTCCACAAGGCTCAGATTGGGTCTGATTGCTCTCTGTGTGTCACTTCATGAGTGTCATTTTGCTGCCACGTATGTTCAGAAGATAGAAAAGCAAGGCATCCCATCCGCAGTGGGGAGTTGGGAGGAGTTTGCTAATGCAGAGCTTCTGAAGATCAGACTCTAGAGCTCATTGAGGCTTGATGAAGCGGAGACTTGATTGGTCAGATGAGTGGACAAGTCAGGCCAGACTCTATAGCACTTCCAGCAGCAGCCGATCAGAAAACATTGCTCCCTCAGCCTCTTCTGTCCATAGAGACCTGGAGGCTGAAAGCCCTTGGCCATTTGCCACTCTTGGCCTATAATGTCAGCTAAGTCACCATCAGCTTTTGTTGACTGGCTCTGCTGTCAACATCACCTTTAGCAGGCTGCATCCACTCTCCTTGGAGACCCAGTCTGACTCAGGCAAATCCTCATCTCCTTCCTTTTCGGTTGACAGACACAAAAGTAAATGTTTTCAGCACAGCGTGAGCTGTTTATCTCCTTTGGCTCCTCTGTCCTTAGGTGGGCTATTTTATACACTTGACTTTTTTTCTATGTATCTATGGTCCAACTGTTTAATTTGTTTTCTCATTCCTGTTCATTTCAATAGAGTTGAGTTTTCCATGTTTGGTCTTTTCCCCGCTGCACTCCTACAATTGCATGCTTCTTACCTCAATCTTATTTTTAATGCAGCATGTTCTCCCTTTCATCAAGTTACATGTTCCCTTTAAATGCTTTTGATTGTGCGTAGTGTATCTACATTTGCTTAACGAGGCTCAGCTCTAAGGCTTCTCTAGGTGCAGAGCCTGTGATTAGAAGGGATGCCTTGCTGCTGCCATTTCCAGGTGCCTTTTCAATAAATCACTTCTTTCTCTTCTCTGACTTTGTTTCCTGGACTGCTATTGATTGTGGTGAACCTTACACAGCTGACAGAATAGCTTTGGTCTGTAACAATATGGAGAGGGGGTTTTGCAGGGAAAAAACCTTCCTAAATTTTGTTTTGTTTTTTTAAATGTGGCCACTGATCTCCCAACTGTGGACAGGGAGCCAACTGATTCATAGCAACTCTAAGTGTGTGAAAGTAGAATGATATTCCATAAGATTTTCAATTGTTGATTATCAGGAGGTAGATAACCAGGCCTTTCTTCCAAGGTGCCCCTGGTTGGACTTGAATCTCCAACTTTTCAGTTAGCTGCTAAGCCTGTGGACCATTTGTACCACTCAGGGGACCCCAAGGGCAGGAAAAGGATTAGTGAAAAGGGAGATATTGAAGAACAGTCCTAGAGATGAATACTCAGATCGGACTGCAAAATTCAGCCTTAGGGATGATATAAATAGTGGTAGTGGTGGTGGTGGTGGTGTGCCACAGAGTCATAGCGACCCTGTATAGGGTTTCCGAGGCTGTAAATCTTTACAGGAGCAGAAAGCCTCATCTTTCTCCCACAGAACAGCTGGCAGTTTCGAACTGCTGACTTTGAGGTTAGCAGCCTGACATGTAACCACTACGTTACCAGAGTTCCTGTGCTGTGGAGTTGGTTCTGAACTACTGACCTTGAAGTTAGCGGCCTGACAACTCATAACCACTATGCTACCAGAGCTCCTTATATAAATGGAGTCATAGGATTTTCTTTTCCACAGTGGTTCCCAAACTGAAATTCTAAGCAATTCTAATACACTTAGTTCAGACTAAAACAATGAACGCAGAGCACAGAATGATAAAACTTGCTTTCAGCCCACTCCTAAATACAAACACTCATACAGTGGACATTCCAGTGCTGTTGGCTTGTCAGGTAATGCACTCCTCACTCACTCTCAGGAAACATAATCTCAAAAAGAAATCTTTCCCCAACAGAACAAAAGCAATTTGCCTATTGTCTGTGCAATTTTAGGATAGTTGAGCTAAAAGTATTTGCATTGTCATGAATAAGTACTATTCCTATTTGCTATTTACCTACTTTCTAATTTTAACCTGTACCACCACATTCTATACTCATATTTATAGAAAACGGATGCTTTCTAAAGAATTGAATGGGGCAATTATCTCCATACTCTATATGCTGTTTTTCTATAAATGTTGAAAATTCAATAATTATCACTAGAAAGATCTGTGACATTTTGAATACAAATACATAATAAGGAAAGAGGTCATTTGTTCATTAAAATTCAAAACACATGCTAATTCCTCTTATTCTCTGGTAGATGGATGAACTCAGCTATGGGTTTTGTGAGAACTTAAGCCAATTAAAAACTCCATTATTGTGTGGTTTTTGTTTATTAAGAGTCGATAAGAGCTTTATCAAAGAAAAAAATAGCACATGAAGTACCTTATAATAACAATAATAGCTCACATTTATTGAATACTTATTATCTGCTAGGTATTGTGTGGTTTCAAAAATTGTTCTGTTAAGTCCCCAACAACCTTTATAAAATAGGTACTATCATTTCCCTATTGGTACAGAGAAGCTGGAGAATTAGAGAAGTTAGTAATGTAGCTAGAAAGCAACGGAGCCAGGAGTGGAAACAGTGTCTGATTCCATGGTTTTCCCCCTTCTCTTCCACTGGGAATCCCATTATCACCTTGGAGACTGACCTGGAAGCTTGATTTTCCCACACTTGACTCAGTGGAAAAATATAAGTGTGTGGGAATGGGCTTGTACATGGTGCTTGCTCAGATAATGGAAACCTCCTTGTTGTTGTTGTTAGGTGCCATCAAGTCGGTGCCGACACATAGCGACCTTATGCACAGCAGAATGAAACACTGCCCGATCCTGGGCCAACCTCCTAGACATTGCTAAACACCTTGAGGCAATGAGTTGCTGGGTCTGGGAACTCAGGACCATAGTTTCAGGGGACACTATGGTCAATTGGCATAACAATCCCCAAAGAAAATGTCTTACATCCTACTTTGGTGAATAGCAACTGAGATCTTCAAAGCTCTTGAGTGGCCATCTAACTAGATGGTACCCAGTTACTACAACCAACTGCTCTAAAAGGGATCATTTTAGAAGGTCCTTGATAGAGTTGTATAAAATGTGGAACAAAGCTGAAAATTATTTTTAAAAAAGGCCAGGCTTATAGGTCAGAAAAAAGACCAGAGGAACCCAAGACTACAGCCCTCTGTCACCCTTCAGGTCCGGAACAGAGCTCACCCTCATGAATCACTTTTCAGCCCTGCAGTAGATAGGTATATGGGGGGGACAATAACACTAGTAAGATATTCTCATCATAGAGTGGTCAATCAATCAACATTAAAAGAACAGTATTTACCTAAGGACAATGTTAAGAAGGAGGGTAGAGTAGAAATAAGAACCACATGGAGAAAGTGGGATAACGGTTGTTATGCCAAGGGGCTTGCAACCATTGAGATGAAACCAAATGTGTGGTTTGTTGAGTGAATGTAAAACTGACGATCTGCTTTGTAAACCTTAACTCAATTCACAATAAAAAGTTTCAAACAACAACAACAAATGTCCTAGAGATGACAGATGAAACAACAAACACAGAGACTCTTATTATTCTGTTAAAACAAATGAAGCAAGATTTAGAATTCCTTTTTCTGAAGGCTGTATAGCCAAAAGAATGGATCAATGGTCTAAGAGCATCTGTTATTGTTGCTGTTAGTTGCGGTTCAGTTGATTATGTCTGACAATGACTGCACATACGCAGAGTAGAACTGCTCCATAAAATTTTGGAGTGACCTTTCAGAAGCAGATCACCAAGGCATGTCATCCAATGTGTTTCTGTGTAGGTTTGAACCACCAAACTTACATACCACCTAGAAACAGCTACGTCAATGATGAATGCACTAAATTTAAGGTATAGTTGAGGAAGATGACCAAAATGAACCTGATTATTATGATTTTTGTTGTTAGGTGCCTTTGAGTCAGTACCGACTCATAGTGACCCTATGCACAACAGAACGAAACACTGCCCAGTCTTGGCCCAACCTCACAATCGTTTCTACTCTTGAGCCCATTGATGTTGTCACTCTGCCAATGCATCTCACTGGGAGGTCTTCCTCTTTTTCTCTGACCCTCTACCTTACCAAATATGATATCGTTCTCCAGTGACTGGTCCCTCCTGACAATATTTCTGAAGTATGAGAGACAAAGTCTGGCCATCCTGGCTTCCAAGGAGCACCCTGACTGTACTTCAACCAAACACAGATTTTTTTTTTTTTCTTTTGGCAGTCTATGGTACTTTCAATATTCTCCTCCAACACCAAAACTCAAATTCATCAATTCTACGGTCTTCCTTATTCACTGTCCAGCTTTCACGTGCATACGAGGTTACTGAAAATGCCATGGCTTGGACTAGGCACACCTTAGTCCTCAAACTGACATCTTTGCTCTTCAACACTTTAAAAAGATCTTGTACAGCAGATTTGCCTAATGCAATACATTGTTTGACTTCTTGACTTCTTGACCATGAGTGTTGATGGTTGATCCAAGCAAAATGAAGTCTTTGATAATTTCAATCTTTTCTCCATTGATAAGAATGTTGTTTATTGGTCCAGTGGTGAGGATTTTTGTTTTCTTTACATTGAGATGCAATCCATACTAGAGGTTGTGGTCTTTCATCTTCATCAGTGTTTTAAGTCCTCTTCACTTTCAGCAAGGCAAGGTTGTATCATCTGCATATTACAGGTTGTTAATGAGCCTTCCTCTTCTTCATATAGTTTTATCACTTTGTAGATTCTGAATAAGAAGCTTTGAGTTAAAGATCGTATTTCATATACCCATAATTGAGAGTTCTGTGCTTGAAATTCATCATATATAGACCTCAGTGGCAATTACCCCTGCTTCTGAGTTTAATGACTGAAAGGTTAATGTTAGTCAAGATGGTTATAAAGATAATTACGTTTTAAATAAGCAAAGGAATTCATTCTTCAATCCTTCCTTGGGCAAAATTTCCACTCATTTCAGGGGAAGTCAGCTGGGCAAAATCTCAAGTTAATATTTTGATCCAAAATATGAATAGTATTTTAAATAAAAATATCTTGTCGGGGCGCCTATGTAATAAGGTAAATGTGGGGTTACAGGGACCAGAGTTTCCACCAATTTATTTGCTTCATACACAGATAATGAAAGGTACTTTGGACTAATGAGCATGTTTTAATTATATTGAAGTGAATCCCAAAGCCTTGTTAATGGCCCAGACACAAAGGAAAACAAGGCTGCAAATGGCTTCATCTTCAGGTGTTGTGGATGTTTGAAGGCAGGGCCCTGGAATGAAGTTATTTTCAGTTCAAATGAGTTGCTCAGTTTTTCAGTGCTAAATTTTTCCCACCTCCTAAAGTGTGGGAGTCCTGGTGTGGCGCTGTGGGCTAATACAGTGGACTGCAAAGTCAGTGTGAACCACAAGATCAGTGGTTCAAGCTCATTGGCTGCTCCTTGAAAACCCTTACAGGGTCGCTATGGGTCTGACTTAACAACACTTAACAACAACAACAAAAACAAAGTCTTGTCGTTATTACAAGTAGTTGTTATAAGTGACATCGAGTCAGTTCTGACTCAGAGTGACTGTGCATAGAATTTCCAAGGAGCAGCTGATGGGTTTGAAGCACTGACTTTGTGGTTAGAAGTCCAGTGTTTACCCTAAAGTGCAGCACAGGAAGAAGTGAGTCCTATTTCAGTGATGGAAGCTATTCTCTGAGTCTGACCTGGGAAAAACAGGACCTGACAAAAACCAGCTGTGGCTAATGAAGCGGTCTGCTCATTAGGTGCTGTAGTGTGGTCCCACCTGAGTTGTGACCGCAGCACAGACTCTCCACATAGAGCCCTGGTGTTCCTATCAGAGCAGAGAGGAGCAGACTTCCATAACCTTTTTTCATTCAAAACGGAGTCATGTGCTCTGTCCTGGGCATTGCAGAGACAGAGCCCAGCCCAGAGCATGACTGAAATTAAATGACTGACTGGTTAGAGACCAGACTAGTGAACTAGTGATATCCCAACAAAGAGAACACATGGTGTGGTGTGGACAAAGGCCCATCTACTAACCATTGTGACACCATAGGATAAGCACTAGACCTCAAGGTAGGTTTGAACAGCAAAGTTGGTGGCTCTAACTACCAACCACTCCTCAGAAACCCAGTACAGGTCACTGTGAGTCAGAACCATTTCAACAATACTTAACAACAACAACATTGCATATAAATCTCACAGGTTTGAATTTATTCATCAAATACTTGTTAATAGCTGTGAAATGTCTACCATTTCAGACACTGTGTTAAGTATCTAGAGATGCGGAACTAACAAATGTGGATGAGTTGTATTATCTGGACACTTAAAGTGCATCTTTCTGCTCACTGGAATGCTATCAGCGTTCATTAAAAGTGCTGTCATGCTGTTATTATTATTAGTTGCAGCTGCATTAGTGCCATCTCATGCCAACTCTGAGGAGATCCTATACCATGACCATTGTGTTTGCATCCATTTTTGTAGCTATTGTGTGTTATTGTTGTTAAGTGCCCTCAAGTCAATTCTGACTCATAGTAACCCTGTATAGGGTTTCTGAAGAGCAGCTAGTGGATTTGAACTTGCAACTTTTGCTTAGCAGTCCAGCGCTTATACTCCAGCACCATATCAAGTTGTTGTGTAGTACCTTCCAATGTAGACATTAGAAGGGGCTCATTCCAGAACTCTATCAGACAAGGACTGTTGTGAGCTCTTGTCTGATAGAGTGCTGGAATGAAATGTGACATTTTTATTGATTAATTTTTGGAAGGAGATCAGCAGGCCTTTCTTCTAGCCTTAGTCTAGAAGCTTCACTGAAATCCGTCCACCGTGGGTGGCCCTGCTGGTATTTTAAATACTAGTGGCATAGCTCCCAGCATCATAGTAACATGCAAGCCACCACACTATGATAAACTACCATGGGTGGTGAAGTATTATCATAAAGTTGAGTAAATTCAGAAGAGTTCTGTAAGCCTAACCTGAAATGTTTAGCCTGGGGAGCATCTGTCATTCCCTTGCTAATCTTACCCATTATCAACATGAGCTGCATCTTCAAAAGAACATTAACGAGTGTCTGCTATATACACAGTGCTTTCATCAGTGTTCCAAAGTTTCAAAGTCGAGAAAGTAAATGTCTTTGGCCTTCTATTTCCTATTTCAATAGAAAGAATATTATTTCTATTGGTAACAGGTTGACAATCTATTTACTTCGCATGCAGAATCTATTATATCTGGTCATCACAATAAATGATTCTTAAGTAAATAGGTTTGAAAATATCCCATTCCTGAAAAGAGCATTAACGTTCTCGTATTTACCAGTGACGATATTGTCTGTCAGTATCATTGCTGAGGTTGAGGGAGGGAAGAAGACTAGATTCAATAAATTAATGTTTCCAGGGTTTGGTCTGATTTCTTTTAGACTTAAAGAAGTTCATTGCCAATGTTGAGTACTATAGAAGGAGGCTTAGCTGTAGCTGGCAACATCCTTCCTTCCTCAGTTCACACTAGCTCTTCCTCACATATGCATCCATTTGTCCATTTGTCCAGTCAGTCAACAGCAATTTATTGAAAATTCTCTACATGCAGGGTTCCAGGGACAGAGCAATAAACACTCCAGATCTAGTCCCCTGCCCTCTTGGAGCTTTCAGGCCAGCAATCACATAACTCCATAGCGAAGACATTGGTTTCTGGATCAAAAGTCCCCCTAGAGAAAGAGAACAAGAGAATGCTAGGAGCATCTCTTTAGTATAACTGGTTTCTTGAGTAGAACAGAAGTGATGGTAAACATCCAGGTGCCAAATGGATCCTGTTGGTAATTCACAAGCTTGGGGTTGCTTGCTGTTTGCTTAAAAGATTGCTACAACAGGGGCTTAAAATCTGGGATTTCAATAACCCTGTAAGAAACACATGAAAAGATGCTAAACCAGAAATCAATGACTTTGTTTTGGAGCCAGTCAGTTGATCATCATTGGCCATTGTTGTTGTTGCTGTTTGTCATCTAGTCGGTTCCAACTCATAGAGACCCTGTATAGGGTTTCTGAGGAGTGGCTGGTGGGTTTGAACCACCAACCTTGAGGTTAGCAGTCCAGTGCTTGTCCTGCAGCACAACACCAAGACTCCTAGTAGCCATTGGTTGGTTCGTTGGTTGGTGGTGTGCTGTGGAGTCGGTTCTAACTCATATCAACCCTGAATAGGGTTTCCAAGGCTTTTTTAAATCTTTACAGGACCAGAAAACCTCATCTTTCTCCCACAGAATGGCTGGTAGTTTTGAACTGATGACCTTGAGCTTAGCAGCCCAACTTGTAACCACTATGCTACCAGAGCGCCTTCCTAGCAACCATTATTGTTGTTGTTAAGTGCCTTTGAGTCACTTCTGACCCATAGCAACCCTGTATAGGGTTTCCAAGGAGTGGCTGGTGAGCTTGAACCACCAACCTTGTGGTTCGAACCGACTTTGCAGTCCAC
>NW_006408805.1:2827669-2845187 GCF_000296735.1 Chrysochloris asiatica | reverse complement strand
TCCCGTAAGGATTTACACCCTCGGAAACCCTGTACAGGGTCGCTATGGGTCGGAACCGACTCAACGGCACTTAACAACAACAACAACAGTGACCCTGTATAGGGTTTCCGAGGAGCAGCTGGTGAGGTTGAACCGCTGACCTTGCAGTTCAAAGGACTTTGCAGTCTGGCGCTTTAACCCACAGCACCACACCAGGACTCCTATTATATGATCCAGCAATTTCACTTTTAGGTGTCTATTCAAGAGACTTGAAAGCAGAGATGCAAATAGACACATGTACACCAATGCTCTATTCAAAATAGTCAAAATGTAGAAACAATGGTAAATCAACAGTGAGTGGAGAAACAAAATGCAGGACATACATAAATGGAATGTTGTTTTTGTTGTTGTTAAGTGCTGTCAAGTCAGTTTCAATGCATAGTGACCCTGTATAGCGTTTCCGAGGCTTTAAACTTTTGTGGGAGCAGAAGGCCTCATCTTTCTTCCATGGAGCAAATAGCTGGACCTTGTGGTTCGCAGTCCAGTGCTTATTGTATAGAGTCACTCCCAATGGAATATTTGTTGTTGTTAAGTGCCGTCGAGTCATTTCCGACCCATAGCGACCCTGTACAGGGTTTCCGAGGCTGTAAATCTTTACGGGAGCAGAAAGCCTCATCTTTCTCTCGCGGAACCGCTGGTAGTTTCGAACTGCTGGCCTTAAGGTTCGCAGCCCGATTCGTAACCACTAAGTCATAAAAAGAAACGAAGTCCTGTGATATACTACCACAACATGGACGAACTTTGAGAACATTATACTGAATGAAGTACATTAGTCACAAAAGGACAAATATTGTAAGATCTCACTAATTTGAAATCACAAGAATTGGCAAGTACATAGAAACTAAAATGTACTAGTGGTTTCCAGGGGCAGTGGGGAGGGAGGAAGACAATCAGTGTTCAGGAAGTCTTTGTGTATCTGTTAATGGTGATGAGAAAATTTTGGAACTAGATACTGGTGATTGCTTTGCAACATAATTAATGCAATCATTGCCAATGAATTGTACATGTGAAGAATGTTGAGTTGACAAATGTTGTGTTATATTTATTTCTACCACAATAAAAAAATCAATCAACACTCCTGTTAGGCCTCAGCGGGGGCTGCAGCCTGAGCAGGCCTTGTCTGGATGACCGGTAGAAGGAGCAGATGGGGTTTGTTGAGCAGGACACATGTCTCATTAGTGTGTAGTCTCCTCCCTGCCCACATTGCAGAGTTCACACAAATACCCCACAGCTGTCAGGCAAGAGCGAGGGAGAAGCTAAAGGCAACCTCCAGAACAGCCATCGCGGTTCCTTTTGCCTCACTCCCAGGTTGGCAGCCAGGACTCAACACAAGGTGAAAACTATTTCCTCTTGCTCGGCCTCCTGGATTAATTTGGTGTTTCAGATTCAGTAACCCATGAGGTCCTTATTTCTCTAAATTACTCCATTTTATGAGCCATTACTGAGTCTTTTCCTTGGGATCCAGTTTCCCATCCTCAACACAAATGCCTCCAACTACCAGGCTTCGAAAATGCTGGCCCTGCCCAGGTGTGAGGCCTGAACACAGAGCTCTCAGGGCTCATCAGCCTCATTGTGGATCCATACTTCCATTTATGGGGTGTTTGCAAATTGCTTAACCTAATGAGAGAAGACACATGGCAGTTAGGAAACCGGGAAAATCAGAGATTCTGGAGGGATCCGGCAAGATTCAGGGCGTTGGAGAAAATATTTTAAAAGCACTGTCCAGAAGCAAGGACTCCAAGAAAGTACTTGCAGAAAGTGTACAGAAGGCTAATGTATATATGGTAATCAGGGCCAGCTATAAGTTTCAACACAACAAGAACTTATCACCATTTTCCACTGTTACTGCGATTTCCTGGAGTCCTTGCTTGCTGGAGAGGCATGAATAGAAGATTTATTTTGTATTGTTAGACTGTCAAGGCGCTCTAGAGCAACACTTTCAAATGGTAACTTCCCCAGCTTGCAGAATTTGTGAATTACATGCTTTTAGTCCAGTGAGGTGCTTTGGATTGACACAGTAGCCGTAACAATGGGCTCACACATAACAAGATTGAGAGGATGTTCCAAGACCAGGGAATGTTTCAGTCTGTTGTACACAGAGTAGCTACGAGTTCTAGCAACAGCAGTTCAGTGTGAGAAGGGGCTGCCTGCTCAGCTTGCTCTCCTCATCATCTATTCCCATCACCACCTGCATGCCCGTATGGGTTGTAAACAGTCTTAGTTCTCTAGTGCTGCTATAACAGAAAGAACACAACTCGATGGTTTTAACAAACAGCAATTTATTCTCTCACAGTTTAGGAGACTAGAAGTCTGAATTCAGTCCTTGGAGATGTCTATGTGCCTTGCCATCCATCTTCCTCTGGATCTAGATGCTTCACAGTGCAGGGACCCCTCCTCACCACCCAGGTCTAAACGATGCTGTCTACACATGGTCCTTCTTTCTTGGTCATAATAGGCTCCTCCAATTCTGTTCACATCTCATTCTTTTATCTCTTATAAAATAAAAGGGGTTGCATGCTACACCCCTGGGAATCTCGCTTACATAGGGTTAGGATCCTGATGGGATTAAGGGTGGTATAGTCCTGGTGTGGCGCTGGTTTGAACTGTAAGGTCAGTGGTTCAAACTCACCAGACACTCCTCAGAAACCTTATATAGGGTCACTATGAGTGAAATCAACTAGATGGCACTTAACAACAGCAAAGTTCTTGTGTGGCACTGTAGGATAAGAAGCGGACTACTAACTGCAAGGTCAGCGGTTCAACCCACCAGCCACTTCTTTGAAATCCTATATAGGGTCACTATGATTGAGAACTGACTTAATGGCACTTAACAACAACAACATCCCTTATACAACTCAAAATAAAGAGAAACAGCTGTAAACATTCATTAATAATCAGAATGTAGGAAAACTGGAAGTTGTAAAAAATGAAATGGAATACATAAAGATTGATAACCAAGGAATTAATTAGCTGAAATGGACAGGTATTGACCATTTTGAATTAGACAATCATGTGGATAACTATGCTGGGAATTACAAATTGAAGAGGAATGGTGTCACATTCATTGTCAAAAAAAGCATTTCAAGATCTATCTTGTCTGTGATAGGATAATATCCATACTCCTACAAGGAAGATCGCTATTATTCAAAATTACACACCAAACACTAAAGCCAATGGTGATGAAATTCAAGAATTCTACCAACTTTTTTCATCTTAAATTGATAGGGTATTGATAATTACTGGTGATTGGAATGTGAAAGGTGGAAATGAAGACGAAGTATTAATGATAAAAGCAGCATGAAAGAAAACATGGCTGGATAATCAATTAATCGAATTTCATAAGACCAAGGACTTATTCATTGAAAATACCTTTTCTCAAAAACATATATGGTCACTATACATGTAGACCTTTCCAGATGAAATACACAGGAATCAAATTGACAGCATCTATGGGAAGAGATGATGGAGAAGGTCTGTATCATCAGCCAAAACCAGACCAGGGGCCGACTATGACGTAGACAATAAATTGCTCATATGCCAGTGCAGACTGCAGTTGGAGAAAATGACAACAAAACCACGAGAGCCAAAATATGACCTTGGAGATCTCACCTGAATTTAGAGACCATCTCAAGAACAGATTTGATGCATTAGATACTAATGATCCAAAACCAGAGACGTCATGAGATGATATCAAGAACATCATTCACGAAGAAGCCAAAAGGTCATTAAAAAGACAACTCATAAAGAAACATGGGTGTCAGTAGACACTCTGAAACTTGCTCTTGAATTTAGAGAAGCTAAAGCAATTGGAAGAAATAATGATGTAAAAGATCTGAACAGAAAATTTCAAAGAGCAGCTCAGGAAGACAAAGTAAAGAATTATAATGAAATATGCAACGACCTGGAGATAGAAAACCATAAAGGAAAAACACACTTAGCATTTCTTAAGCTGAAAGACCTCAAGCCTCAATTGCAATGTTAAAGGATTCCCTGGGCAAAATATTGAATAACACAGGAAGCATCAGAAGAAGAGGGAATTCATAAACAGAGTCACTGTACCAAAGAGAATTGACCGATGTTCAACCATTTCAAGGCTACCACATGATCAATAATCAATGATATTGAGGGAAGAGGTCCAAGCTGCACTGAAGGCATTGGTGAACAACAATGCTCCAGGAATTAATAGAAGACCAATTGAAATGTTTCAACAATCTGATGCAACACTGTTTTTGTTGTTGTCAAATACCATGGAGTTGGTTTCGACTCATAGCAATCCTGTATAGGGTTTCCAAAGAGCTGCTGGTGAATTTGAACCACCAACCTTGCAGTTTAAACCGACCTTGCAATCCAGTTCATTAATCCACAGATGCAACACTGGAGGCACTTATTTGTGTATGTCAAGAAATTTGGAAGACAGCTACCTAGCCAACTGATTGGAAGAGACCTATATTTGTTCCTATTCCAAAGAAAGGTGCCCCAGAACAATGCAGGAATCACCAAACATTATTATTCATATCTCATGCAAGTAAAAATTTGCTGAAGATCATTCAAAACAGTGCGGCAGTACATTAACAGGTAGTGTCCAGAAATTCAAGCCTGATTCAAAAGAGGATGTGAACTAGGAATATCATTGTTGACATCAGATGGATCTTGACTAAGAGCAGAGAATGCCAGAGAAATGTTTACTTGTGCTGCATTGACTATGCATATGCATTCAACTGTGTAGTCATAACAAATTATGGATACCCTTTTGAAGAATAGGTATTCCAGAACACTTAATTGTGCTCAAGAGGAGACTGTACAAAGACCAAGAGGCAATCGTTTAAACAAAACAAGAGGATAGTTAATGGTTTAAAATTAGGGAAGGTGTTTGTCACCTTACTTATTTGATCTGTATCCTGAACAAGTAATCTGAGAAGCTGAATCTGAAAACAACACGGCTTCAGGATTGTTTGCTGGAAGTGAAGAAGAAATACTTACTTTCACTCAACGTAAAGACAACAAAAATCCTTGACCGATAAATAACATCATGATAAATGGGAAAAGACTGTAGATGTCAAAGTCTTCATTTTGCTTGAATCCACAATCAATGCTCATGGAAGGTGCAGTCAAGAAATCCAACAATGTATTATTGCATTAAGCAAATCTGCTGCATGAGACCTTTAAGTGTTCAAGAGCAAAGATTTCAATTTGAGGTCTAAGGTGTGCCTGCCTCAAACCATGGTACTTTCAGTAACCTCATATGTGTGTGATAATTGGACAATGAATAAGGAAGATCTTAGAAGAATCGATGCATATGAATTATGACATTGGAGAAGAATATTGAAAGTACCGTGGACTACCAGAAGAATAAATTGTCTGTATTGGAAGACGTACAGCCAGAGTGTTCCTTAGAAACCAGAATGGGGAGATTTTATCTCTCATATTTCAAATATATTGTCAGGGAGGGACCAGTCCCTGGAGAAGAGCATCATGTGTTGTAAAGTGGAGGGTTAGCAAAACAGAGGAAGACCCCAGATAAGACAGATTGATACAGTGGCAGCAATGATGAGCTCAAACCTAGCAACAATTGAAAGGTGTAGGACCAGGCAGTGTTTTGCTTTGTAGTGCATAGGGTTGCTATGAGTAGGGACTGACCCAACAGCATCTAACACCACCAGTAACATCTCAACCTTAATCCTCACATTATGGGGGATTACCACTTAACTGCCAAACCAATGAGAATCATGGCCTAGCCTAGCTGACACAGATCAATTCAAGATAGTGACTTAGCCAAGGCACACGGGACCCTCATTAAGAATGACAAAAATCTATTTCTAGCCATGAAGCAAACTGAGATGACCAATATGTCATTACAGAAAGAGATAACTGTTTCACACTTCAGTTCTCAAGCCCCAGGAGAGCCACCTTATATGCTAAACTTCACATCATCTGAATTCAGCTGGAAATGAGAAGGGACACAGGTTGGGTAGGAAAGGAAGGGAATGGTAAGATACATGATGAGATGGGAGGTTGTATCAAGAGTTATCTTGTCTCTTTTCTGTATTTGCTGGTTACTTTGGCTTTGTAAAAGGAATATTAGCAAGGGTTTATACTGGCAGACCCCAAGTATTTTTTCTTCAACATTTAAACACCAATTCAACCTTTGATGAGTCCTCTAACCTCTACAGTTGTCATGTTAGTGTTGCTAGTTACTATCAAGTTGGTTCCAAATCATATACAGCAGAATGAAATATTTTCTGGTCCTGCAGCAGCGTCACCATCACTGGTATGTTTGAGTCCATTGGTGTGACTCTTGTGTCAATTAATCTCATTTAGAGTTTCCCTCCTTTTCACTGATCCGCCACTTTAATAAATATAGTATCCTTTTCATAGCAATCCTGTATAGGTTTTCCAAGGATTGACTGGTGAGTTTGAACTGCTGACCTTGTGTTTAGCAATCTGGTGCTTTTTCTACAGTGTCACACCAGGACCAAGAAAGCCATTTATGGAGCTCTTCTACTCTGTAACACATGATGACATTTCTAAAGTAAGCAAGAGTGAATAACTTAATAAATGAACAAATCTCTCAAATGGGGTAACCATTTGACAAGAGATAGGATGATTTCATTTTCACTTGTTTCTTCACCTTCCCTTTGCATTTGCATAGCACTTTAAACTCTTATTATTCTACCTGACATGGTAGTTACTTAAGTTATCTGTCTTCCCTGTCTGCTTAGTGGGTGGGTTATAACAACCTTTTGAGGCTCAGTGCCTTACTTATCTGTCTTCTGTGTCATCCAGCATGCATTGCACATGGTACATACCTAAATAAATGGTTATGGGATTGGATTATAGATGATAGAGTACTGGTGATCAGATTCTGTTAAGACTATTGTTGTTAAGGGTCATCAAGAGGTTCCAACTCATAGCAACCCTGTTTAGGGTTTCCAAGGATTACCCCGTGGGTTTGAACTGCTGACCTTGTGTTTATCAATCTGGCGCTTTTTCTATAGTGTCACACCAGGACCAGGAAAACCATTTATGGAGTGTTCTACTCAGTAACACATGGGGTCTCCTTGAGTTGGAATCGATTCCATGGCAACTAGAACAACAACAACGACATGACTTTATAGCCCCCTTCTTGGGCCAGGAGGATATTCTGTGTTCTCTTCAAACCACATGCCTAATTTCATTTACCCCAGGATTCATTTTTCAAGATTGGACTGACTTCTTCTCTTTCACCACCCCTTCAAGAAGGTTCTGCTGAAGTTAAAGGCTTAGTGTTATGAGATTCTGTTGTTTCAGGGCTGGTCATGACTCCCGAGCAACCAGTCATGCATTCGCGTTTATTATTAGAGTCCTGCACACTAGGGCTGGCTCCCCGCCAATTTTGTTTCCTAAGGCAGCTGAAAACAGAATAGTTGTATTTGTTTGGGGGAGGAGGGGTAGAAAAGAACAAGAGATTTTCAAACAGTTATGATAAAAGCAGAACCGGCCCATTTTGGAAGCTTCCGACCTTGACAGTGTCCCTCTAATGCTGTATAAACATTTGTGTTGGGTATTTAATAAGCTACCAGCTGACAAATTGTGGAACTTTCTGCAAGAGCCCTTATCTTTTCTAGAAGCACTGAGATGGCAAAATATATTCTCCGTCTCAACAATTCACTCTATATTTGCATGTGGAAATTGGAAAGCAAGTTGTTTTTCTTCGTTTGCATGACAAAACTCAGACCCCAAAATACAATTCAGCATTTAATTTGAGCTAGTTAGAGAGTGCAAAAAAAGGGCCCCAGCCTGCTTTGCTCTGTTTTGCTGCTGATGTTTCTGTTGTTACAATTAAAATTGATTTATAAGGCTGAAGACATAAAATACCTCCTTGTGAAGCATTGGACTGAACCTGTGGCGTCAGCTGCCTCAGGAAGTCACTGGAAAAAAACAAACCCCATGAAAAATGACCTTTATTTTAAGGCCTTTAATAACTCTTTTACCATCTTACCTGAGGCCCCCACAGCATTTAGGGGAGGAGGGTCTCACACAGCTTTGGACAAAGATGCTGATGCTAGAGCAAACCTCCAAAACTGTTCATGGATCACAGCTTGACAAAAACAAGAATGTAAAACATTTAATTCTTAAATATGTATTTCCTTTGCTAATGACTTCTCTGCAGGGTCTTCATCTTACCACCACATGGCTTCCTCATGAGAGTAGCCCGAGCTGCAAGTAATAGTTCCTCTACCCCAGGTCAGGGAGTTCTCCCCTTTCATGCAGGAGACCCCGGTTCAGTTCCCAGCCAATGCCCCTCATGCACAGTTACCACCCATCTGTCAGTGGAACCTTGTGTCTTGCTTTGACTCTGAACAGACTTCAGCAGAAATTCCAGGCTAATATAGACTAAGAAGAAAAGCCTGGTCATCTACTTCCAAAAATCAGTCAATCAGAACTCCATAGCTCATCACAATGATCCAGTCCACATCTAGTCCACAGGTGATGATGGGAATGGCGCAGGACCAGGCAATGTTTGGTTCTGTTATACATGAGATTGTCATGATTCAGAGCCCAACTTGATGACAACTGACAACAAGTCCCCCAGGTCAGTGATGACATCCGCATTGCCGCACTGCATACATAGACGGGATCTACAGTTTGCAGTGAATCCTCTGAATCCGCACCCACTAATCCAAGGCCTACCGATCACCATCCTCACTAGGGGATACAAAGGACATTTTTTCTGATCTAATGGAGGGAACACACAAATAAGCACAGTATACTATATGGATTAAATTCTGACTCTGACCTATGCACGTTCTGTGTCCTGGGGCAAGTCACTCATACTAAACCTGTTTACCTCTTTGCATCTTTCTCATAGAACTATATTGTCGTTGTTAAGTGCCTTTGAGTCAGTTCTGACTCACAGCAGCCCTGTATCCCTGGGTTTCTAAGGAGTGGCTGGTGAGTTTGAATCACCAACTTTGTAGTTTAAACCAACCTGGAGGTGGAGTGCTGATGAACATTATATAGGACAATATAGGCAAACCACCTAATACAGTGGCTGGCAGTTAATAAACACTAAGGAGTCCTTGTATGGCATTATAGGAAAAGCACTAGACTGCTAACTGAAAGATCAGAGATTCAAACCCATTGGCTCCTCGGAAATCCAGTACAAGGTTCATTATCACTATAAGTCAGAACCAACTCAACAGCACTTAAATACAACAATAACAATTACATATTAGCCTTATCTATAATGATAAAGATTATGTCAGCCCCAAAATAGGGTTCCCAACCTATAATGCAGAATTAACATGTGGGATAATCTCAAACGCTATTCTAGAAATGGTTTAAAGGACCATTTTTGCAAAATACCAGTGAACTATGAGGGAAAAAGACATTCTAAATAGAAGGGACAAGTTAAAAAATACAAAAATGGGAAAAAGCATAGCATACTTTTGGGTAACTGTATGTGGTTTGTCAAAGGAGTGCTGGTAGCATAGTGGTTACAAATCAGGCTGTGAACCACAAGGTCAGCAGTTCGAAACTACCGTATGTTCCACGGGAGAAAGATGAGGCTTTCTGCTCCTGTAAAGATTTATAGCCTCGGAAACCCTGTACAGGGTCGCTATGAGTCGGAACCGACTCCACGGCACATAACCACCACCACCATGTGGTTTGGCATGCCTATGAGTGGGGCTGACCTGGTGTTGGTGTTGTCACCATGGTGCTCACTTCACTGAGTGTTCAGAGGCAAACACAACAAGTCTAACACTAGAGAATAAAGTCATGTCTAAGGGTCTCCTGAGTGAGCAAACATTGGCACACCACAGAAGGCGCAGGGCAGAGCTGGGCAGACTCTTTAGTCCTTTTCATAAGTAACAGCTTCCTCCCACTGAATGAAAATGCAACTGAAATTACATTTCACTGTGCAACATTTCACATTCTAATATTTCATTGTGAGTATACCCCTAAATGAGAAGTGTGTGTTAGGTTTTACCACTGAGGAGTGGAGGAAGGTCAATGTGGTCTAGAGAAATAATACTGCAGCAGAAAGTGGGGCTGGGGTAGTTTGGACAGCTAGCTTCCCATCCCACAGCATGTTTGTGAACCTCGGGGCCTGTGTTTCATCTCCTCTGCAGAAAATAACATGTCTAACATGTGATCCTTACCTAGAAATGCTATCATTCTCACCTTTTTCAGGTAAGGAGTCTGAGGTTTAGGAGAGACCACATAGTTTGCCAAAAGTCATACATAGCAAGTACACGAGAGATCTGGAATTTAAACTCAGGGAGTAAGTGGCACTGCAAAATTTATGGACAAAGCTGCCATATTGAACTGAATGAAAGACGTTTATGATTGCTAACACTGTTTGAGTTCCCTGCCATAGAGTTACAGAATCTTGGGGCTGGAAAGAGCTGGAAAGTTCTACTACCACTCTCCCAGTTCACAAATCTGCAACAATGAGCGACTGCTAGCCCAGGCCCCAAGGCTACTTAGGGGCAATGCTAGGAGGAGGATTACATTTGAAGGCAATATCTTCTTTTTATTACCACCACTATTAGTACTAATATTTTTGTGAGTACATTCAGGAGAGTATTATTCACATTTTTATTATCTCCATGAGACTCATCAAGATTGAGGAGTCAAGACAATAGTTTCCCCTGAAGATCTGAACTTAGTTTTCATCTTATTCATTCTTTTTGTCTTTTTGTAGTTTGAACTCAAATTGGGATTTGAGGTCTGGGTGTTCATACAGCTGCTGGGCTGGTGACTGCTCAGGCATTTAATAGAACATGAGACAGTTTTGATATGAAGTTTTAAATTATTTGATATTGTTAAAGTGAGGAGTTTGGTGCCCAGACAATGAATGGCCCTAGGACAATGGAGGCTATAGTGTGGGGCCTCCTGGATGGTGGATGGGGTTTGAACGTGCACAGGGACAGCTTCAGTGGAGAGACTAATGTGGAAATACTGGGAAATGTCATCTTCAGACTTCCACCCTGCACAGAGCTCAGCTTGTTGGCAGCAGGTAGAGAAATCACACACTCCAAAACTAATTTCCTTCACAGATCAAGACCTCAGTGGTCAGAGCATGTGTCTCTTCTAGCTTGTTACAAATTATACTTCATGTACCTTATTGAAATATAGCCTGTGTGTCAGAAACACATACATGTACATGCAAACATATATATGTCCAGACAACATGCACACAAAGACAATATATACATACACACAAACATACATATATAAATGCACCCAACTATATACACATGCTTGCAAATACACACATATACATAAACATAGACACACATACACCCAAACATGCATACACTCATGCTTACAAACATACATATCCACATAGGTCACACACAAGCACATATGACAGTTGCCTTTCCCCTCTTCAGCTTGTACAAGGGTAAGTGAAAAAGCATTGTTACTATGGCTCCGGTTCATACATGCATGGGTTTATTCCAAACAAGACAGTTTTAAATGTGTCTCTGTGACCAATGGATAACTGCAGACAACTCTTCTCAGTGATATGCTTGCCTTAGTCTCCATAAGTTGTCTTCAGAAACAAAGTCCTATCAAATCAGTGATTTCTGAGAGGATTTGTTGGACCAGATAAGTTCAAGGTGGAGAGGTCAGCTCAGAAGGTCATGGTGACTGTTTGGGGAGATTCTAAAGGGGTACTCTTGATAGATTTTCTTGAAGGACACAGGACAATCTTGGGGGCTTATTATGAACAATTTTAAGAAAATTGAAAACTGCATTAGTGAGAAAAGGCCAAAAAAGTTGCTTTGAGGAATTGTTTTCCATCAGAATGCACCAGCTCATTCTTTAGAGGGTACCAAGGACTTTGCTACAAAAATTTCACTAGGAAACCTTACTCTACCCATCCTGTACCTCTGATCTTGCCCTTTCTAACTTCTTTTGATTCCCAAACTCAAAGAACATTTGAAAGGAACACAATTTAAGTCTTTAAAGGATACCAAAACTGTCGTTTTGACGTAGTATAAATCAAAGAACACAGAATTCTTCAGTGAAGGGTTAGAGGGATGGCAACACTATCTTCAGAAGCGTATAGACCTAGATGGAGAATGTGTTGAGAAACAATAGCTTCACATTTTGCAGCAATACTTTTTTAGTTGCCCTCATACAACTCTTCAATGTATCACTCAACTGTGCCCTACCTCAGAGGACTCAGTTCCAGTTTGATGTTACAGTAAGTCCCCAGGGCAACTTGTACTTGCCCTTTAAAGTTATATAAATGTGCCCTGACTTTGAAATGATTGAACTAACCCCTACCTGCAACAAATGTTTCATCACAGTCACCCTCACTTGCTGCACAAGCAACATTCTAATCATTGAAAAGGCTTTGAGCCTTTTTCTTGCCCTGAATTAAGGCTAAATAACAACTGTAGGGCTAATTACGAATCGTATGCACCTGTCTCTACTTACCTACAAATTCAACTTAAAGACACCTAGGAACAGGTCTTGTTCCTAACCTGAGGACTGCTTGTATTAGCCACTGCCTTGGCAACAGATATATATGTTGTATATGTGACAGTAACTATCCCAGGTCCCTGTGGAGCTCTTACCTTTGAATATATCTTGTTCATAGCTAAAACAAAAGGAACATACAAGCAGGTTAGAAAAGAGGTACAAGCTGTCAGTCAGCAATCACCCAGTGGTGTGTGCGCAAAATTAGCGCCCATACCCTGGGAACAAAGTGCTTGGCTTATCTCAACCTGGTGGTTTATGAATTTATAGGCGTAACCAAATAGAATTTTTATAAAAAATATTATATTATGTTGTATTGTATTGTATTGTATTGTGCTATATTATAAATCTCACCGTTATTATCTCCCACTAGAGGTAAGAATTTCCTAACATCAATCTTCTGTTGATGCTCATTGGATTAGGCACCTCTCCTGGAAAGGACTAAGAGTTATTCTATTTCTGGAGTCACTGCGTGGTGCAAATGGTTAACCCTCTTGATAACTGAAAGGTTGGTGGTTTGAGTCCAACCAGAGTTAACTTGGAAGGAAGTCTTGGCAATCTACTTCCAAAGAATCTGCAATTGAAAACCCTTTGGATTGCAGTTCTGTCACACATAGGGTCAGTGTAAGTAGAAGTCAACTCCGGGGCAATGGGTTCTTTTGTTTATTTATAACTATACTTTAGTGCTTTTGCATAAGATGTTTCTTCTATTTATACTGCTGCCCCTTCCTTTCTGGGTTTGGTGAACTCTGCTTCTCGTTCTTAGGGCCCAGCTCTGTTGTATCATCTCTGTGAAGCCTTTTCAAATGCCCCTAAACAGAATTGATTTATTACACTTCCCTATGCGGTCCCACTGCACTACAAACAGGCCACTGGCAGAACATATGTTACATTTAGTCAGGTAAACATGGACTCCTCAGACTGGGCCCATCAGAGAGCCAGGTGTGCCCCTCATTCTCCTCTCTGCTCCTCACAGCACCTGGCATCATGTCTGGGTTGGCACTTAATTTGCATACACTCAGTGTTTCTGAATTGATGAATGAAGGAATCAATTAGGTTCCAGCAATACCCATTTAGGGAGCTCCCAGGGAATACAGCTCCCTTATATAGAAGCCATTTCTCTATGTCATTTGAGTGATCAGTTACCAAGTTCTATAGATTTAGTACTGATGCTTTCTTCTCAGCTCATCTTCCTTTGTTGTTGTTCATTGGGTAAGGTCTCCAATTGAGGTAGGGCCAAGTTAAAGGATGGAAGAGAAACCAGAAGCACACGAATAAGGCATCAGGTAAAAGGCCATGTATAGTAGCAGTCACATCATAGATGAAATTTCTGAATTTCTCAGATCTATGCTATTCTCCCTCATAACCACTAACAACTGATTCGTGGCATCATTCACTGATGAAATAGCAATTAATCAGGTTATTGCAAACTGACTTGGGATTTGAGGTGTTTGAAGGCAGTGAGTGGAGTATTGTTTGATTAGTTTTTCTTTTCTTAGACCCTAGGAGAATGATTCAACTGTTCATTTTAAACAAATACTAATTTAGAACTTTTTCCACGGCAGGCACCAAAGCCAGGCACTTTTGTGTTCATTCCCATTTATTTCTATATACAATATATCTTGTAGGGTAAGTGCTAATGATTCCATTTTACAGATGAGAAGGAGGTCAAATGGCATAGCCAAGGTCCCACCACTGGTGACTTGTAGAGCAAGGGTGTGAACCCGGGGCCTCTGACTCAGGCCTTTGCTCTGTGCACTGCACATATGGCTAATATTTGGGTAGATTTTCACATGCTAGAGATCTAGAGATTTGGGAATGGATTCCCTTCACAGAGCATGAGTCATGGAATTTGTCTAGGGATGCTGTTGAGTCAAACACATGCCCCGCCACCACTACCACTCATGCACCATGGCATGACCTCCTTCCCGGTACTGCACCATCCCTATGATTGGTTGTGGAGCACATAATTTTACACCATAGGGTCTTCATGACTGATTTTTGGAAGATCTTAGCTTGGATGTACTTGAAGATCCACTACTCCATCTTAGTATGGAAGCTCTACTGAATCTGTTCAGCATCATAGCAGCATGCACACCTATACTTATAGGTAAGAGCTGTACATTAGGTGTGTTGGCTGGGAATCAAACCTGGGTTTCTTGCATAGGATGCAAGAATTGAACCACTGAACCACCACTGCCCCCAC
This sequence comes from Chrysochloris asiatica, assembly GCF_000296735.1. NCBI lineage: Eukaryota > Metazoa > Chordata > Mammalia > Afrosoricida > Chrysochloridae > Chrysochloris > Chrysochloris asiatica. The sequence goes on along the minus strand of NW_006408805.1, from coordinate 2,830,468 downwards.
AAAATAGATTTTTCTAGCAATGTCAACTCTGACTCGTAGAAATTCCATATGTGTCAGAGTAGAACTGTGCTCAATATGGGTTTCAATGGCTGATTTTTCAGATGCAGATTGCTAGGCAGTCTTCTGAAGTACTTCTGGGTTGGCGTGAACCTCCAACCTTTCAATTAGCAACTGAAGGTGTTAACTGTACATACCACCCAGCCACTCCAGTATACATTTGTTGCTGCTGCTGTTTTCAGGTGCCTGGAGTCAGTCCCAACTCATAGAGACCCTATGTACAACGGCATGAAACACTGTCCAGTCCTACACCATCCTCTGCATTGTTAGATTTGATCCATTGCTGCTGCCACCGTGTCAGTCTATCTTGTTGGTTTGTTGGTGGTGGTGTTAAGTGCCGTCGAGTCAGTTTCAACTCACAGCAACCCTGTATAGGATTTCCGAGGAGCCATTGGTGAGTTTGAACTGCTGACCTTGAAGCCCAGACTGATATTGGGGCCCAGCGCATTATCCTGCAACATCATACCAGGACTCCTCTTGTTGATAGTCATCCTCTTTTTTGCTGACCCTCCACTTTACCAAGCATGATGTCCTTTTCCAGAGAAAAAATAGTACTGCTCCCTCCTGATAACATGTCTGAAGTATGAGATACAAAGTTTCACCAGCCTGGCTTCTAAGAAGCATTCTGACTTCTTCCAACACAGATTTGTTTGTTCTTCTGGTATTCTCAGTATTCTTCTCCAACACCATAACTCAAATGCATTGATTCTTCTGTCTGCCTTATTCCTTTTCCAACTGTCACATGCATGTGAGAGAATAAATTTAGTTAGCTACACATCTCCTTCCCCTCAGCCCCAAGTAATCAAGTTAATCAAGGTCTATTGAAAAATCAGAAGTCCAATAGGATTGAACTTTTGCAAGTAGCAGGTTTTTAGGCATGTGCCCACCTGCAATATTAGCTAAAGCATTGTGCCCAATGTTCTCACTCTTAAGTGACTCTGTTTCTCAGAAGCCAGTTGACATCCTATTAAATGGACTTTCCAAAAGCTGTGACTCAGAGCTCAGCCATTCTGCTCCACCATACTGTTGTCCCCTGCCACAGCTGCATCTGCTGTGTAATGACACCTGGGCTTTGCACTTGCACCGTCTTTGTCCTAGGGTTGAATAGTGCTGTTCTCTCAGAAAGCCTGATTGCATGCCTGATCCTCTGAGGCAGCCTGTTTGTGTGCTGAGAAAAGAGGGTTGCGGGTCAGTCACTAATGCATTTGAAAAGGTGCCTTGGACTCATTATTTCAGAGGTAATCTTGAAGGTCATAGAACCTCAAATGCTGTGTGCAGTCAAGAACGGGAGAGAAGTATATTTGACATCTTTGAGAATTCTAGCTTTTTTTTTTCCTTGCACACACAAACGGTGTGATATTTCTTATATTCCACTGCAATTGAGTCTTAATCAAGGGAGAAATCCCTCCCTGGAGACCTGTGTACCTGCCATTTGTGACACACTAATCCCTAACGAGATTTCATTTCTTCTGCTCCCTGAACTCCTCTTACCCAAGTTATAATGTTGCTGTTGTTGTTTTTGTGAAGTGCTGTCAAGTATATTTCTACTCATAGCAACTTTGTGCTGGTGGGTTTGAACTGCCAACCATGTGTTTAGCAGTCCATGCTTATCCTATAGCACCACACCAGGATTCCTACAATATTGTAAGCGCCTGCTTTATTGAAAACCAGCCTTTTCCAGAGTAGAAAGCAGAGTGGGTGCTCAAGGAAAGTGACTGAGAGCTCAGATGAGGACAGAGAGGTGTGTCAGGCTCTGGTGGGCAGAGATCAGGACACTCAGCTCCCACCCCATCAAATTCTAAATGGACCCAGCTTAATTCATTTTCAGTTGGTCTAGGCCACCTCCCCGAGATCACCCATAATGGTGCCAGATCCTTGGTCATAATGGACATTACTTTCCTAGGTCTGCCCTAACAAAACAACACAAACTAGGTTGCTTTAAACAGCAGAAAGTTATTGCCTCATAATACTGGAGGCTAGAAACCCAAATTGAGGATGTAAGCAGGGCCATGCTCTCTCTCTGAAGGCTCTGAGGGGAGATCGTTCCTCTCTCTTGTGACTTCTGGTAGCCACAGGGGCTTGTTGAATGGCAACTGCAGGAGAAAATGGTCACGTGGTCTTTTTCTGCTTGTTTCTCTGCGTTTCTTCTTTTATAAGAAGCACTTCAGATTGCATTAGGACCCAGGTGAAATTAAATTTACTCTTCTATGACCTCATATGAATTTAAACCAGTTACCTTTGAATTCGACTTTGACTCATGACGACCCCCTGTGTGTCAGAGTAGAACTGTGCTCTGCAGTGTTGTCAATAGCTGAGTTTTTTAGCAGTAGAACACCAGGCTTGTCTTGCAAGGCACCTCTGGATGAACAATGCCAATCTTTCAGTTAACAGTCAAAGGTGTTAACTATATTAACCACCAAGAAACTCACATATTAACCTAGCAGATATGTTCACAGGTAAGAGGGATCACGACTTTCACATATCCCTGGGGGAAACATGAAATCTGGTTGCAGTTGGTCTATAACCGTCTAAGGAGTGGTTTTCAACTCTGACTACAAATTAGAATCTCCTATGGAGCTTCAAAGGAGCCCTGGTAGCATAGTGGTTACGAATTGGGCTGTGAACTGCAAGGTCAGCAGTTGAAAACTACCAGCTGCTCCACGGGAGAAAGATGAGGCTTTCTGCTCCTGTAAAGATTTACAACCTCGGAAACCCTGTACAGGATCGCTATGGGTCAGAACT
>NW_006408805.1:2809488-2826743 GCF_000296735.1 Chrysochloris asiatica | reverse complement strand
AAAAAAAAAAAAAAGACTAGGGAACGTCTCACCTTCTCAAGCTTCTGTATTCTTAAATGTACATGCCCTGCAACCCCCTTGGAAGTACATTTGGTTCTTTTTGAAGTTTCTATAAGAAATCACTCATAGCAACCTTACCATTTACTAGAATTTCACACAATTTGGGACAGAGTTTTCCAGGGAGGAGAAAAGGGTTCTGCCATCTCCCTGACTCTCCCCTCTCCTCCTACCAAACCCCTTTCCTTCCGGTCTCTCCAAATGCAGAACAATGATCAGATGTCCCCTCACTGTATGCAGAGCAGTCCCAACTAAGCCCAAATCCCTAGGAAGTTCATTCTTCTCCCTATTGTTCCCAAAAGTCAGACCCAAGAGAAATTCTGAAGACAGCTGTTAATATAATAATTTTTCCTCCTCATTACACATACACACACACAGAGAGAGAGAGTGCTGTATAGTTCATAAAACACTTCCATGTAAATCCGTACATTTGATTCTCTTTGATAGGTCTTATTATAATCTTAATTTTACAGATGAAGAAACTGAGACACACAGCATGATTTAAATCACATAGTCAGCAAGAAGACTTGAACTCAACTTTGGGCCCATGCTCTCTTCTTTTATACCATATTTCCTCCTCAATAGAGAGAAATTAGTCAGTCCCCAAATGACAAATATTGCATGATTCCATTCATATGAAATATCTGGAGTAGGCAAATATATAGAGACGAAAACACATTATTTTTGGGGCATCGAGTTTCTGTGAAGGGTGTTAGAAATTTTTAGAAAAGGATAGTGGTAGTAATTGCACTTAAGTGACTTCAAATCAATTCCAATTCATAGCGACCCAAGGTCCAGCAAAACGAAACACTGCATCATCTTCAACAATCGTTGCTATGTTTGAGCCCATTGTTACAGCCACTGTGTCAATTCAATCATTAATGGTCTTCCTCTTTTCACTGAGTCTGTACTTTACCAAGCATGACATCCTTCTCCAGGGACTGTTCCCTCCTGATAACATGCCCAAAGTACAGAAGACAAAGTCTCACCATCCCCACTTCCAAGGAGCATTCAGGCTGTACTTCTTTCAAAAAGGATTTCTTCTTTCTTCTGGCAGCCCATGCATTCTTGCTAATAACACCGTAATCCAAAGGCATCATTTCTCTTTGACTAGGAAGAAGGAGAGACAGACTACTTCTGAATGTTTAGCCACTGAAAACCTTATGAATAGCAGTGGGACATAATAGTCACATTGTTTTTGTTAGATTCTGTCCAGTCTGTTCCAACTCATAGCAACGTAATGCACAACAGAACAAAACACTGACTCATCCAGCAGCATCCTCACAATCGTGGTTATACTTGAGCCCATTGTATATGCATTGTTGTATGAAAACTAATTTGCTCTGTAAATTTTCACCCAAAACACAACAAAAAGTTTAAAAAAAAAAAAAAAAAGTTTACACTTAGAAGAAGTTTCTTTCAAGATTTTTGTCGTTGTTAGATGCCATCAAGTCAGTACCAACTCATAGTGACCCTATGCACAACAGAACAAAACACTGCCCGGTCCTGGGCCAACCTCACAATGGTTGCCATGCTTGAGCCCACTGATGCTGATATTTTGGTATATATCTTTCAAGACATATACCCCAAAGACTTCAAAACAGAGACTTGTATGCCAATGTCCCTTGCAGTACTAATCACAACATCCTAAAGGTAGAAATCACCTAAATGGCTACCAACAGTTGAAATGTATAAACTAAATGTGTTACATACATATAATGCTGGTGGGAGAAATAAATTCTTGATACATGCTACAATATGGATGTCGCATGGTGCTGTAGGATAACCTCTCAACTGCTACAAGAAGGTCGGTGGTTTAAATCCACCAACTACTCCCTTGAAACCCTATACAGGGTCGCTTTGAGTCAGCACTGACTCAGTAGCATTTAACAACAATAGCAAGAAGACATGTTGAGTGAAATAAGTCAATAAGGCAAAAGGCTAATTATTAATTATTGTGTGACCTCAGTTACATAAAAATATAAGAGTAAAGTTTATTAGTGGTTACCAGAGACCAGAGGGAGAGAGAATGGGAGAGTTAACAGTGATGGGAAGTCACTTTGACTCAGGGCAGAGTTGCACAGCCGATTGTTGTAATTGCTGTCAATAAGTTGTACACCTGTAAAAAGTTGCATTGGCAAAACTTGTGTGATAGGGCATATTTTACAACAGTGGGGGGAAAAGAAAAAAGAAAGAACAGTTGCTGTGGCTGATCATGAACAATTCAAAACCTTATGCTGCTTAGTTTAGAGGGTTAGGGTCATACTTTCATGGGACATCCCAGTTAATCTTTTATGCCTCTGTTCCATCTCCCAATTTGATGAGTAATGTCTGTTGCTAAGTGCTGTCAAGTCGGTTCTGACTCATAGCGAACCTGTATAGGGTTTCTGAAGAGTGGCTGGTGAGTTTGAACCTCTAACACTGTGGTCAAATCGACCTTGTGGTCTAGTGCTTATCCTTCAGCACTACACCAGAACTCTGTGTAATTTCTTAAAATTTTGTAAGTCGCCATGACAATTGAGCTCTATTTCATGGAGCAACATAGGAAAAAGGAGGGTCCGGAATAGGAGGAGGATTTGGAATGTGTGGTTAATTGCCTTCATGAGCAACTGCCTCCTTTGCCATGAGACCAGATGAACTGGATCGTGTCTGGCTATCTTTACTGAATATTTTACTCAAAGATTTCATGAAAGAATCCTATTCAAAAGGGGGAAATAACAGAACAGAATTTCAAATTTTCATGGACTTCAGACTTCCAGGAGTCATAAAGGCTGGATGAAACTATTGCTCTAAGATAGTCTTTAAACCTTAAGCCAAAAATATCTCCTGAAATCTTAAAACCAAATATTAGTTTGGCTTCACTAATAAAAGATGTCTGCCTTAAGCACTGTCCTCTTTCAAGAACTGCCTATATGGAGTCCTGGAGTCCTGGTGTGGCGCCAGACAGCAAAGCCATTTGAATTGCAAGGTCGGCGGTTCAAGCTCACCAGAGGCTCCTCGGAAACCCCGTACAGGGTCACTATGGGTCGGAACCAACTCAACGGCACTTAACAACAACAACATATGGAGTCCTGGTGTGATGCTGGAGAATAAGCGCTGGACCTCAGTCAGTGGTTAAAACTTACCAGCCACTCCTCAGAAACCCTGGGCAAGATCGCTGTGACTCAGAATCAACTCTGCAGCACTTAACAATGATGTAGGACATTAAAAGGAGCCTTCGTAGTAGCGGATTATAAACTGGGCTGCTAACCTCAAGGACGGTTTTATAACATAAAGGGGGAAGTAGGTAAACCCATCAGCATGGTAAACCATGGCAGTCTGCTCCCATAAAAATTACAGCTTTTGAAGCACCGTGACGCAGTTCTACTTTGTCCTATGGATCACTATGAGTAGAAATACACTCAATGATCTACAACAAGAAGTCACAAATTAGAGTTCCTGGGTAACACAAATGGTGAAGCACTAGAATACTAGCTGAAAGCTTGGCAGTTCAAGCCCACCCAGAGGCACCTTGGAAGACAAGCTTGGCAATTTGCTTCCAAAGGCCCTGTGGAGTTTGTTCTACTCTGTAACACATGATGTCACCATGAGTCCTAACAAGGAGACAGCAACTAACAACAAAAGAGCAGCCCATAAAGTCAGCATAAAATAATCCAGTAACACTCTGCATGGTTATGCTAATGGGAGCTTCAATTATTTTAATGAGACAACAGCAAAAACCCATGGTTTACCTGATTCTTTGGTTATTCTTGCTTTTCTGTGGCTCAAAGTGTCCATTTCTGCCACCCATTAGACACTTAGACCTCAAAGGAATGCCCTTAATATTAGTCAGCTGGCTAGGAATATCAGCAAGAGAGAACATGGAGTTCTAGCAAAGGAGAATGCTAGTACAAAGAAGCTCTAAGACAGTCTTAGTGTGGCTATAGGACAAGCACGGCTAATGACAAGGTCAGCATTTCAAACCTATCAGCTGCTCCTTGGCAGCCCCATACAGAGTCACTATGAGTTAAAACTGACTCAGTGGCACCCAACAACAAGAAAGAAAGGAGCTGTGGGCCTGGGATTTCTGAGTGAGACCACCATAGGTGGACAATCCTGACCACCTCTGGTGCTCATGAATTAGGGAAGCAGAAAGGGCTGCTCAGATGCCTACCCAGGGAGGGTAACCTTTCCGCTCCACCTGGCACAGGTGGGAGCCATGATCCTCAGCTTCCACTGTCATCAGAATCGCACAGCTGGGAGTAGAAATCCACTCATCCCTAGATGTTAGTCTCCCTCCTCCTTTCCAGGTACACACTGGAGGTGGAAAGACAAATTAAAATAACCTGTGAGTTACTTTGCAGTATACACGTGGCCCCAGGATTTGCATGTATATGCAGATTAATTGTTTTAAGCCAGTCAGAATGCAATTATTTCATCTCCCTTTCCATTCTGAATTGATGTTCAGAAATAAATTGCTCCCAATGCTTCTGATTTACAAGGACAAAATGTGAATGCAGAAAACAGGTTCAGTGGAGTGGTTTGAATTTCCATTACAATTACAGTTCTTTTCAACCATATGATTCTGAGTGTTCCTCATATACATCAACCCAATGCTGATTATGCTTGGGATGCTGAAATAAATGCAACCAGGCCCCTCAGGTACCCCATCACACAGTACCAGCTGCTGTGGGTCACAGAGTAGATTAGGACAAAGTTTACAGTGAGCCTCTAGAGTGTCCATCAGAGCTTGCTTCTGGGGCCACTGAGGGAGCAAGGTATGGGTTGATTAGTTTCACGGGTAGCAGGTGAATTGGGGGAGATCTGCAGCCATAACTGGAGTGGATGCTGACATTGAACAACAGATGCTTCCTAAGAACAACACTGTTTTTCTTGTTGTAGAGTGAATTCCAACTCATTGCGACCCCAGAACTGCTCCATAGAGTTTTCAGGACTGTGACCTTTTGTAAGCAGATTACCAGGTCTGTCTCCTGAGGCACCTCTGGGTGGGTTTGAACCACCAACCTTTCAACAAGCTGTCAAGTGCCCAACTTTTTGTGCCACCCAAGGGCTCCTAAGAACAATGATGAAGCTATCAAAACATTCATTTATTATTGAGTGCTTTCTTGTACCAGATATTGTGCTAAGAACTTAACATATTTTATTTCAATTAATAGTCACAACAACTCTGTGAAATGAGAAGCTGAGTCTCAGAAGGTTGAAGGTGGAACCAGGGCTTAAATCCAAAGCTAACCAATATTCAGAGTCTAGGCTTGAATTCCTTACACAATTATAAACCCATGAAACCAGTTGCCTTGGAGTAACTCCAACTCCTGGCGACCCCATGTTTGTCAGAGAGAACTGTGCTCCAGGGTTTTCACTGCTTGATGTTTCCAAAGTAGATTGTCAGGTCTGTCTACTGAGGTATCTCTGGGTGAAGTCAAACCGCCAACTTTTCAGTTAGCAACCATTTGCACCACCCAGGTACGCCTACATAATAATGTGTCCCGCAGATTTAGTAGGACAAGTTTCAGAAAACTTAAATAGCATCCTCAGAATTCTGGTTTGCTAATTCCAGGCAACCCTGAATGTGGGCTTCAGGGAATCAGAATAAAGCTCCCTCCCCATCCACCAACAGTGTGTGGAGAATCTGCACAGGATTACCATTTCTGGCCACAGCTTGAGATGACCCCTCATCTCCACTCAGAAGCCACTCTTGGTGTCCTTCCCAACCCATCTTTCTATGCTAGTTCACCCCTATTTCCAGGCAGCTCTTCCTAGAAATCCCAGTGTTCTCTTGACAAGTCCCAGAAACACCCCTGTTCTTAGGTGCAGCTCTTCTTGGGAATGTCCTTATTGTTGTTAAGTGCCATGGAGTTCCACTCATAGTGATCCTGTATAGGGTTTCCAAGGAGTGCCTGCTGGGTTTGAACTGCTGACCTTGTGGTTAGCAATTCAGTGCTAATCCTATAGTGCCACACCAGGACTCCTTGCATTTAAAAAGAGCACAGTAAAAGACAAATACAAAATTGTCTCACTTATATGATACAAGCAAATATGTAGAAAAGAGAGATTATTAGTAGTTATCAGAAATGATAACTATCTTTTATAGAGATTGGGATAATTGATATATCAAAGAAGCCAAATACATTTTTTTCAGAACATAACTAAAAGTCATCACGATTGCACTTAAAAGTCTGCAAAAGTTGATTACATTTGGACTTTCATCGATAGCATTGTGGGGAGCGCTTTTGGAATATTAAAACATGGCAATAAATTAGGCTAAAATCCATTTATGTACAAGGAGCTCTGGTAGCGTAGTGGTTACAAATCGGGCTGCAAACCTTAAGGTCAGCGGTTCGAAACTACCAGCCGCTCCGCGGGAGAAAGATGAGGCTTTCTACTCCCATAAAGATTTACACCCTCGGAAACCCTGTACAGGGTCGCTATGGGTCGGAACCGACTTGATGGCACTTAACAACAACAAATCAGAAATGAGAAGGAAGAAAAAAGGGGGAGTTTTTGTTTAGGGGACCTTGAATTTATATTCATGATGGTGGAATAGCTTATAAAAGTATGACAAGAATGATTACACGACATGAAGGATAGATAATCAGTGTCACTGAATTGAACATGTAGAAATTGTTGAATTAACTATATCAAAGAGTCTTGGTGTAGGGTAAAGCTCTGGACCACAAGGGTGGTTTGAACTTCAAAGTCAACACTTCAAACTCACCAGCTGTTCATTGGAAACCCTATACAGGGTCGCTGTGAGTAGGCACTGACTCAACAGTACAACAAAGAAAAAGAGGAGACCTGGTGTGCTGCTGTAAGATAAGCACTGGACCACAAGGTCGGTTTGAACCACAAGGCCAGTGGTTCAAACCCACCAGCTGCTGCTTGGAAACCCTATACAGAAAAAGAGGGGAGACAGGAGGGGAGGGAGGAACAGAAGGAGGAGAAATAAAGGAAATAACCAAGAAAGCAGTTTTTAAAAGCAAAAACCCCTCCAGAGCAAAGGAAAAGGGCAACAACTAGCGGGAACCAGCTCTAACATCTCCAGTGTTCTATGACCCAGTGCTTCACACAAGGAAGGAGAACATTGGGGTTTAGCAACAGATACAGGGGGCTTGCAAAGCACACCACTTAATATAAGCTGCTCTGTTAAAGGATTTGCCCTGCACTTGCGTATATTTGGAGCCCTGGTGTGGCACTGTGGGTTAATGTGCCAAACTGCAAAGCCATTTGAACTGCAAGGTTAGCAGTTCAAGCTCACCAGTTGCTCCTTGGAAATATACAGTGTTGCTATGGGTCAGAACTGACTCAACGACATTTAACAACAATAACAACAGCATAGATTTCCCAGTGGGGGTCACTGTTGATACTGGCCTTGAGCCTCTGCTGGCTGGTATCCCTCATCATCTGATTGTCTCTCCTTCACTCTTTGGCTAATTCATCCATCTCTTGTCTCATTGTTCATCCCCAAGGGAAGTGCCAAAGGGCAAAGTCAGCACCCCCTCAGCCAAACTAAGTCTCCACCCAGTGACTCCTTACTGGGAGTCTTCTCCAAAGTCTAAAAGAATTTAGAGTATCCTCCCATTCTGCCCAGACATGGCTTGTTATCTCTCTAAGGCCACTTTCTTGTTCTCTCCGGACTTGGAACAATTAACTTTGTAAATCTTTATTGGGGTTGGGGATAAAATGTTACAAGTTTATACTTGTGAAAAAATTGAGCACTTAACTTATTTTGTTGTGCAATGTTTGAAGCATGGGAAACAGTTAAGTGTAGTAACAAAATGGCTAGCTATGAGTCCAAAAACATGTACGTTTAGTAACAAACAGACAACTATGAATCATCCACCCATTGTAGAAGTAGACTTTGCCCATTCCACCCATGTCCTGTGTCTTCCTTCTCTGCCTGCACCACCTGCTTCCTCCTCACAAGAAGAAATCATCACCACTTTTCATCTTCTCCTGTCTTTTGTTTGTTTCAATAGTTTTATCATATATGTATATCCCTAAACTATATATTTCAGTTTAGTTTGTTCTTAAGCTTTATGAAAATTGATTTAAATTGTATATAGTATTTTGCAACTTACTTTTTTCACTCAATATTATGGTCTAAGATTTATCCCTGTTGTTGCTATTAGCTGTAATTCATGGCTTTGTGCATGTATAGTATGATTTATTAGCCTGTTCGCCTATTAGTGGACAATTGGGTTGTATTCAATTTGGGGAGCTGTCATAAACAATACTTCTATTAACTGCCTCATACATGTTTCCTAGGATGCTAGGATTTATACCTACAAGAATTACTGGGTCATTAGGTATGTAAAGATTCAACTTCACAATCTCTAGTGCAGTAGTTCAGCACTCAGATTTGGGCACCAAAGTGCTTGCTTTCAAATTCAGGCTCTATCACTTACTAGCAGTGTGACTTAGGGTAAATTACTAAATTTCTCTACATCTTCATTTTCTTCACCATAAAGGGAAGATAATAATATTCCTTGTGCCATAGAGTTATTTGAAGGATTCAATGAGTAAAACATTGCCAATGCCACTCATTATTTTATATAATCCTTTCAGTAGTCCCCAGGAGGTTGTTATAGTTATGTCCATTTTACAGTTTTTAGAAATAGCAGAAAGGTTCAGTAACTTGCAATGGTCAGTTAGCCAGTATGTGCCACAGCTGGGGGTCTAGCTCCGGCCCAGCCAACCTCAATGCCCTGGTTTTACATCATGCAATCTCTCATCCTTAATTCCTTGACTAGACAGCAAAATGCAAGTCCCCTGATAAAGCAGGTCTGGGAGAGAGACATAAGGAGCAGAGGAGAAGCTTGCCACAGATGCGTTTCACCTGGTCTCCGCTGAGTGCTCCCTACCACCACTCATGGATTCATTCTGCCTGGCTGGGCTGTTCAAATGCAGACAGCAAGTGTGAATCCAGGTTGCATCTCACCCTTCCACATCTCATACTTTAGCCTTCTGGGCAGCCCATGGTCCATCCACTTGCTAAAAGACTTCTACCTACACAGGAAAGCCACCCTTCTCTGCCTCCTTTCCACCCACACTATGTTTGGATTCCTTTATATCTGGGCATCTGAAGGCCCAGGATCTCACAACAGTACAGAACTGACTAGCAGGACCGTGAGGCAAGTGTGGGGCCTCTGGGCTTGGACAGCAGCCTTGTTCCTCCCAGCTCCAAAACTGCTCTCAGATCCCAGCCTCCGTCCATCAGTCACTCATTTTTATAAGCACTCCCAATGCATTCATTTCTTTTGAAAGAAGAGCAAGAAAAGGAAATAGATGTATATGCTATGTTTACTTTTCTGCAAATCCCATCAACATCAACAGTGGCTGAGCTTTCATTTCCCCTAATTCTGAGGCCAAGATGAAACTCTGTCAGCAGAAACCTGGGACCAGGGAGCTGCTTGCATTAGGTGTGGGTCAGGGGAAATGAATGGGGTGTTTGTTAAAACACCTCTGCCCTCCTTCTGAGGCCTTAGTACCTCAACTATTTCCCATCTCATCAGGTCAACAGATAACAACCAAATTGTCAGTACCAGCCCCCTAAAGTGTACTCTTTCCTAAATAAGAGGTTTCCGAAACACAGACCTTACTGCTGAAGCAGACAGCTGGTGCTCAGGAGGCAATTTTGGATCCATTGTTAACAAAGATGGCTTTCCTCTTACCATCCCCACAGTAGAAAAGGGTCATTTCAGCGTCCATTATATTTTTTCTCCCAAACCTAGCAAGTAACCTGATTTCCATTAGCAGTCTCATGTGCAAACATTCCATGCTAACCAATTTAGTCATTATATTATTTTATTCCTTATTTTTAAAAGAACATGGGCCATTTCTAAGCAGAGTACAATAGGCATTGTTCTTGTTTACATTGCTTCCATCCATCATTTACCCCTCGGAGCAGGAACAGGTGACAACCAGCAGCAGAACCTAAGCTCAGAATCAGAGGTAGGTGGTGGAAGAGTGCCCTTCAGTCCCACCCAGCTGAGTGCCCAGGCTCTTCTCACCACTTCTGGGGTCAGGGTTGAAATCACTCATTGATGATAATATGTGTTTATTACTTATTCATTCATTCATATGTTTGCTTCAGACTAGGAAAAAATAATTTATCAAATAGGGTTGTAGGCCTTATGGAAAACATGGCCTTGGAGATAGAGACAATGCTAGAGATCACATGATAGAATTTTGCAAGACCATTGACTTAATGATTACAAATACCTTTATTCAACAACATAAATGGCTACAGTGTACAGTAGACCTCACCAGATGGAGTATATAGGAAGCAAATTAACTGTCTCTGTGGAAAGAGATGCTAGAGAAGCTGAATATCATCAGCTAAAACAGGGCCAGGGGCTGACTGTGAAACTGATGTTCAATTGCTCATATGTAGAGTCAGCCTAAAGCTGAAAATAAGTTTTACAAGTCCACAAGACTCAAAATATGACCTTGCATATAGAGTCCTCATGTGGCACTGTAGGATAATCTATAGGATAATCTGTAGGATGACTGCTAACCTAAAGGTCAGTGGTTCAAACCCACCAGCCGCTTCTTGGAAACCTCATGAGGAGTCTCTATGAGTTAAAACCAAGTCGATGGCATTTAACAACAACAACAACATATCCCACCTGAATATAGACACCAGCTTAAGAACAGATTTGATCCAATAGACACTGAAAACTGAAGACCAGAAGACTTGTGGGATGACAAGTATCCAACAAACATCATCCATGAAGAAAGCAAATGGTCATTAAAAAGACAGGAAAAGTGGGGGGTAACTCAAAATAGATGTCAGAAGAGACTCTGAAACTTGCTCTTGAATGTAGAGGAGCTGAAGCAACTGAAACAAATGATGTACTAAAAGAGGTGAACAGAAATTTCAAAGAACAGCTTGAGAAGACAAAGTACTATGATGAAATGTGCAGACTTGGAGCTAGAAAATCAAAAGGACCAAAAGCACACTTAGCGTTTCTCAAGCTGAAAGAACTGAAGAAAAAAATTCTAGCCTCAACTTATAAGACTGAAGAATTATATGTATCAAATATTGAATGACATAGAAGTACCCAAAGAAGATAAAAGGAATACACAGAGTCACTGTGCCAAAAGGAATTGGTCAACAATTCCATCATTTCAAGAGGTATCATATGATAAAGAATCGATGGTATTGAAGTTCAAACGGCACTGAAGGCATTGGTGAAAAACAAGACTCCAGGAATTGACAGAATACAAATTGAAATGTTTCAACAAACTAATTCTGGAGGTGCTCACTTCTCTGTGCCAAAAAATTTGGAAGACACCTACCTAGCCAGAAGACATCCATATTTGAGCCCATCCCAAAGAAGGGTGACCCAATGGAAATGCAGGAATCATCGAACAATATCATTACTATCACATACAAGTAAAACTATGCTAATGATCATTCAAAAACTGTTGTAGAAATACATAGACAACTGCTAGAAATTTAAGCTGTATTCAGAAGAGGATGTGGAATGAAGGATTATCATTGCTGGTGTCAGATGGAGCTTGGCTGAAAGCAGACAGTATCAGAGAGATGTGTTCTTGTGCTCTATTGACTATATAAAGGTATTTAATTTGTGGATCATAACAAACTATCGTAACGTTGTGAAGAATGGGAATCCCTAAAGACCAAAAGGCAGTCATTCGAACAGAACAAGAGGATACTGCAGGGTTTAAAATCAGAAAAAGTGTCTGCCAGGATTGTATTATTTCACCGTACTTATATGATCTGCATGCTGAGCAAATGATCTGAGAAGCTAGATTATATGAAGGAAAATATGACTTCAAGATTGAAAGAAGACTCCTTAACAACCTGCAATAATCAGATGACACAACTTTGCTTGTTGGAAATGAAGAGGACTTGAAATACTTACTGATGAAGATCAAAGACTATAGTCTTCAGTATGGATTGCACCTCATTGTAAAGAAAACAAAAATCTTCACATCTGGACCAATAAGTAATATGATAAACAGAGAAATTATTAAAGTTGTCAAAGAGTTCATTTTGCTTGGGTCCACAATCAATGCTCATGGAAGCAGCAGTCAGGTAATCAAATGGTATATTGCATTGGTCAAATCTGCTGCTAAAAAAATTCCTTTAAAGTGCTAAAAAGCAGATTTTAGTCTGAAGGCTAAGGTGGTCCTGCCCAAGCCATGGTATATTTAATCGCCTCATATACATGTGAAAATTGGACAACGAATAAGGAAAACCATAGCCTAATCAATTCATTTGAATTATGGTGTTGTTGAAGAATATTGAAAGTTTCATGGACTGCCAGAAGAACAAAACAAGTCTATCTTGGAAGAAATACAGCCAGAATGCTCCTTAGGAGCAAGGATGAGGAGACTTCTCCTGTATTTTAGACACACTGTCAGGAGGGACGAGTCCCTGGAGAAGGACATCATGCTTGGTAAAGTGAGTGTCAATGAAAAAGAGGAAAAACCTCAAGGAGATGAATTGACACAGTAGCAGCAACAATGGACTCAAACACAACAATTGTGAAGATGGCTCAGAACTGGGCGGTGTTTAGCTGTGCGTAGCGTCGTAGCTGTGCGTAGCGTCTCTATGAGTCAGACTGAATTAAAGCATCTAACAACAGGCCTTATGGATATTTATTTTTAAATTAAACATAAATCAAGCATTAACTATGTATGATAAGCACTGGACTGTGAATCACAAGGTTCAAGTCTGCCAGCTGCTCTGTAGGAGAAAGATGATGCTTTCTGCTACTGCGAAGAGAGTTAAAGCGTCAGAAACCCTATATAATGTCGCTATTCGTTAGAATTGACTCAACAGCACTTAACAACAACTATCTACTTGGTGTCATGTTCTTGAATCCTCCCAATAACCCTATAACTTAGGTGTTATTTATTAGTTTCATTTTATAGGTCAATAAACTGAGTCTTAGCAAGATTGAATTCTATGACCATTGTCACCATACTAATCAGAAGAGAACCTCTTTCCTTGATGACTTTGAGGCTATAACTTTTGACTGGGAATTCTAAATCTTTGCTACTATTATCCCAGGCTTTATCCATTCATTTCCCTAGCATATGGACCAAATCGGTCTTATTTATCAGTGTGCACCTTGGACTTAGTACAGTGCCTGGCAATCTTAGATGGAGAAAGAGAGGCAAGTGAAAAATAAACAAGTGAACAAATAAGTGGAGGCTGGTGAGAGGACCCCATCAAATAGACTGGGTGAGGGGATTAAAGATGACTCTCAAATTTTGGGCTTCAGCAAGTAGACAGAATGTTTAGTTACTGAGATAGAAAGACCAGAAAAGGAAGAGACCCTAGGGTGAGTGGAGAGAAATAAAGAGCTTGGTGTATGGCCAGTAAATTTGAGATACCTGTGAGATATCCAGGGAAGGGGATCAAACAGACAGTTGGATGTAATAGAATGGTTTAGGCCAGAGATATAAATAAGGAAATTGTCAACCATATAAGGGGCTTCAAAATTGGTTCAGCCACTGTGGAAAACAGTATGATGATTCTTCAGAAACCTAAAAATGGAACCATCGTTGTTGTTCGGTGCCATTGAGTTGGTACTGACCCATAGCGACCTTATTCACAGCAGAACAAAACACTACCCGATCCTGAGCCAACATCACTACTATTGCCACGCTTGAGTCCATCTATGCTGCCACTTGGCCAATGCATCTCGTTAGGGTCTTCCTCTTTTTCTCTGACTCTCCACTTTACCAAACATGATATCCTTCTCCAGTGACTGGTCCCTCCTGACAATATGTCCAAAGTATGAGAGACGAAGTTTGGCCATCTTGGCCTCTAAGAATAGAACCATGATATGTCCCTGAAATTCCACTCCCAGGCATATACCCAAAAGACTTGAACTCAAAGACTCAAAGAGACTTTTATGCCAATGTTCATTGCAACACTATTCATAATAGCCAGAAGGTGGAAACATTCTAAGTATCCATCAACAGCTGAATGGATAACTAAAATACGTAACATGAGTGCAATGGGAGTGAGAAGCAAAAGAACCTACCAAGGATACTAAGAAGCTGAAAGAGAAGTATAAATTAAAAATCAACAGAATATGATGTCACAGAAGCTGTAAACAAATGACTTTGGAAAATCTAGGAGTAAGTAACTATGTGGAATGCCTCTTAGAATTCAAGTAAGATGGAAATGGAAGAGACCCCATAATTTGATAACTTAGAGGTTGACCATGGCCTTAACAAGAGCAATTTGTTTTAGAACTATACAGTATAAACCAGAAAGTGTCGATTGAATAGTCAGTGGAAGGTGGTGAAGTGGAGCCTATGTGTGTAGACAACTTTTCCCAGCCGTCTGGCTGAAGAGAGATGCAAAGACATGAGATGCTAGACAGAATAATGTATGGAATTCAGGAGACATTTCAAGAGGGGGAGATACTTGAGTACAGTACAGATTTGCTTACATTTTGCTTTATAGGAATGATCCAGGGGAGGGAGTAAGAGTTTCAGGATGCAAGAGACTAGGAGCTACTGGAAGGGATGGAGTCCTTAAAAAGGCAGGATACAGAGAACATGACTGAACTTGGTTCCCAGAGATACTAAATATAAGAAGAAAGAAAAGATGACTGCAGATGCTGACAGGTCTGTAGATTTGGTGACAGACATATCTACTTTATCCATAAAATATGAAAGTGATCAACATTTAACAACTCTATTAAGTGCTTATTGTGTGCTGGGGCTACTAGGCACCTGGGATTCAAAGGTGATGAAGAGTAATCCCTGCCCAAAGGAGCTCACAGCCCCATGGGAAAGATAGATGTCTATATTACAGCATCCTGGCATTCACTGATAGAATGAATCACACAATGTTATGGGAGTGCAGAAGAGAGGCATCAGCCAGCTGATTGGATCAAAGAAAGCGGTTTGGATGTGCTTTACCAGTTGCCAAGCCCCTCATACCAATAAGTGCTTTGTAGATGGTGTTTTTGAAGATGATGATGATTTAGAATCCTGATTTTCTACAAATGGAGGTCATGATTTGGGGACAGGAATCTACAGAAGTGTCTATTATTTCTCCCTATTTTCTCTAAAATACATAGTATAATGTGCAGCTGCCTGGATAGCACTGGGTTGAGCTCTGACTCATCTCTAGATCAAACATTCCCACCCTTGATAATGATTGTGGTCCATACATGGAGAACAGTGATGATGGGTCGGCTGAGGTTAAAACTGGCTTTTAACCCCAACATCATAGAAATGACAGGGTGGCCTAGAAGAACATAAAGTCCTTACATTCTTAAAGACCTATCAGAAGTAAGCTTAACACTTCAGGTTTGTACTGTTCCCCTCTTCTTTCTTCCTCTAGTTGAGTTCTGATCATCCAGCCATCGAAGCCAGGTCAAGTGGGTACTATCTGCAAGTATGGGTGTTCTTTTGCATCTCCCCTCACATCGTATGAGCTAGACACTTCACTCTGCTCTAGTTCTCTGTGGCCATGTCACTGCCTCTGGGTCCAGGAGTCCCTGGGTCTTGCCGTACTGCTGGCCATCTAGGTTTCCACCAGGGTTCACAGGGGTGTATTGAATGTGGTTGGATTTAGCACGCAACTTCGTTGCTGTTTTTTCCCCCCTTCCCCTTATTGGTGATCAACGTGGTCACCAGCCAGACCACCTGCCTGCTCATGTATTCCCCTTGAGTCTCAGTCTTGGAAGGGAGTTTGCTCTGAGGGATCCTGACCACTTGCCTTGATGGTCTCAGGTGAACAGCTTACTTGTTCTTGTAGTCATCAGACTGCTGTTATTGTTTCGGATTTTTCCTGCCGGTCTTTCTTTCACGAAGTATCTTCTGTTCTTCTGGCCACTCCAGTCTGGTCTACTTGTTCTTTCCAGTGGAAATTTCTTACCTCAGATGATTCTGGATGAGGTTATGTATTCCACCTATGGTCTTATGCAATGTAAAGGCTCCATAGGAAGCCACTTTCACTGGGCTACTTCTAGCCCCCTTTAAGGTATTCCAATCAGTTTTAGGCTGAAGACAGACTTACAAGCTATCTGCAGTGATGTTTCTTGCTATTCCTTTCTCCCCACCCCCCAGTGTCTATTTTACAATGGTAGGCAAGGGAAACCAACATTCAAAAGACAGCCAAGCATCTTAATATTATTCCCCTCTTTGACCACTTCAAATCATGCCTCAATCCTTGTATCCCAGAGCCCTGTTGTTCCAAAGTTGTGCATACCTCATCATTTACCTCTGTCCAACTTAGCCCATGCGAACCTGCCAAATTGTTCTCCCATCATTGATCATATGCTACCTCTTAAGATGGTTGAACACCAACCATTTCTTTTTATTAGAGTGACTCTGTATTTTCCTTACGTCTTCTTTTGATGCTTTCTGCATCATTCAATATTTTTCCCATTTTTGTTGTTGTTAAATGCTGTTGAGTCAGTTCCACATCATAGAGACTCTGTATAGTGTTTCCAAGGAGTGGATGGTGAACTTGAACTGCTAACCTTGCGTTTCAAACTGACCTTGCCGTCTAGCACATTAACCCACAGTGCCACACCAGGCCTCCTTTTGCCCTTAGAATCCTTCAATATTGCAAGTCAAAGCTTGAATTTTGAGTTTAAATTGGTTCAAACTGACCTTGCAGTCCAGCATATTAATGCACAGCACCAAACCAGAACTCTTTGCCCATTGTTGTTGTTAGGTGCCATCGAGTCGGTACCAACTCATAGTGACCTTATGCACAGCATAATGAAACACTGCCCAATCCTGGGCCAACCTCACTATCGTTGCAATGCTTGAGCCCATTGATGCTGCCACTTTGCCAATCCATCTCACTGGGGCTCTTCCTCTTTTTCTCTGACCCTCCACCCTACCACACATGATATCCTTTTCCAGTGACTGGTCCCTCATGACAATATCTACGAAATATGAGAGATGAAGTTTGGCCTTCCTGGCCACCAAGGAGCACTCTGGCTGCACTTCTCCCAACACAGATCTATTGGTTCTTTTGGCAGCCCATGGCACTTTCAATAGTCTCCTCCAACACCCTAACTCAAAAGCATCAATTCTTCTCCGGTCATCCTTATTCACTGTCCAGCTTTTGCATGCATATGATGTTATTGAAAATACCATGGCTTGGGTCAGGTGCACCTTAGTCCTCAAGCTGACATCTCTGCTCTTCAACACTTTAAAAAGGTCTTGTGCAGCAGATTTGC
>NW_006408805.1:2797090-2807418 GCF_000296735.1 Chrysochloris asiatica | reverse complement strand
CCTTTCTTCTTAGTCTGTTTTAGTCTGGAAGCTCAGCTGAAGCCTGTTACCATGAGTGACCCTGCTGATATTTAAAATACTGGTGACATAACTTTAAGCATCACAGCAACATGAAAGCAACTATGGTAAGACAAACTGACAAATGAGTGGTGATGTAAATCTTTACTGTAGCAGAAAGCCTCATCTTTCTCCTTCAGACAGCTGGTAGATTCGAACTGTTGACCTTGCAGCTAGTAGCCAAACTCACAACCCATTACCCTACCAGGGCTGCTTGGCACATTATAGATATTTCTTAAATAAAGACTTGAAGAAGAAGGCAAAGAGGAATCAGGGTGAAGAGTAGCTGTGCCCTAGTGGACGTGCTGCCATTGTTAGGACATAGTCCAGTGAGCCTAGTTCATCAGTAGTGCTGCCTTCGAAGTCACTCTGCCTCTGTTGGCTGAGGATCTGGTGAGCTCAGAAGCAAAGGCATGGGTAGAGAGCATTTGTGCTTCACTGGGTAGTGAAAGGAAAAGAAATAACAAGGTGCAAATCAGTTGCATTCCTGAGACAGGCTGTCTAAGCCACACCATTCCTTCCGCCAAACTAAGAAATGGAAAAAACATTTACATTCATTAAAAATTTATCTTTCCCTGAAAGAAAGAACCAGTCTTGTGTTTATTTGTTTATACTTTTTTTCTAGTGGAAAAAAAAAAATGTGAAAAGAAGTTGGGCTCTCTTGTTTAGCTTCAAGAAGAAAAACAATGTAGAGAAAGTTCTGTTGTGTGTTTGGGATATGTTTTTGTTGATTTGGGTGAAATGAATCATTTTATTTTTAGAATTTGGCCAGGATTTAAATTGTGTGAATTAGAGATAGCACATGGCTCTGACCCTGGTGATATTATTCATTGTGCAAACTCCCCACACTTAAAGCAGACTGTTTGCCTATGTTCACACATTGCAGATCCGAGTGTGAAGAAGAGAATGAGTCTAAAGAGGGGGCAGTGAAGTCCATCACCTGGCAGCTGATAAGCTCCATCATCTTGCCATTTTGTCTTTCATTCCATCAGCCTGTCTCTCCTGTAAGAGGCCCCCTGGCTCAGCTACAATTATATTAGACCCGCACTCCTGCTGATAATGTAACTGGCCCCCTGTGCTGGCCCTGGCCTTGCCATTAATGCAGGCAAATGCCCGCCATGTTCCATCAGCTAAGATCTCCTCTAACTACTTATAATGGAATGCAGAAAGAGCAGCTCCCTCCAGAGCCCCACTTACAGCAATAGCAGCTACTGATTGCTCATTAGCAAAGACCAGTTCCATTTCCTGCCCTTCTTTTTGTAAGGTTTTCCATCCCAACTGGCTGGCTGGCCAGGAGCTCAGACCCAATTAGGAAATTGAGTGAGGGCTTCATTCATGTGGCCTCCAAGCCAGAGCACAGAAATGCCCAGTCCTGCTAGTGCTACATAGTTTCAATCTGAGGAGCACTGGACTGGAGAACAGTGGCAGAGAGTTAGGACATTTGCTACTTGGCCTCCCATCTCTGAGCAGCACACAAACCTTACAGTTCCCCAGTCAGGCAAAACTAATCAAACCCTAATCACTAGGATAAGGAAAAGCACCCCCAGATCTGTTTTTGGAGGAAGTCAGTGTGTCTGAGCCATGGAATCATGTCATTCTTTCTCAGGCTGTGTTTCCTTTAATTTACTCTTTTTTTTTTTTTTTGGCTAGGGTTATTTTATTATTGATGACTGCTATTACATTTTTTCTACAAATACAATGGAACTCTTTTCTCCTATTCATATGCATTGAGGGACAAGATTTGACACATTTAAAAAATAATTTCTTCCATTATAATGTAGTATTACCATTATAGAAAATCTGGAAAATAGAGAAAAGAAAAAAAATATCAAGTCAAATCCCACCAGTCTAATACAAACACTGTTAGCATTTTAGTGAATTTCCTTTGAGTCTTTTTCTTATGCATATTTTAACACAGAAGTAATTATCTTTACTTATAGTTCTTATCTTCTCTTTTTTCACTTAAGGTATTATATGTAATTTTCATATTATATAATCATCAATATGATCATTTTAATGATTCCATAATATTCTATCAAGTCTATGAGCCATCATTTATTCAACAATTTCTCAAATGCTGAATATTTAGGGTGTTATAGATTGTTTTGAATTATTTTCTTAGAACATATTTACAAAAATGGAATTACTAAATCAAAGGGTATAAACATTTTTATGACTGCCAATTGACTTCTAATCCATGTTTAAGCCTTACTATATTGTCAAGGCTTGTTAGTATCATGTCAGTTTTATGTTGCTTTTTAATGGCGGGGGTGGGGGGGAGTAATGGGATGAGGAGGCCTGAGAAGGGAAAAAGAAATGAGAAAAGAAAATAATAAAGAAAAAAATAAGAGAAAAGGTATAAAAAAGAGATAGAAGAAAGGAAAGGGAAAGCAAACAGGAGAAAAGAAAGAAAAGCAGAGAAAGAAAGGATAAAAACAAGGGAAGAAAAAGAAAAAAAAAGGAGAAAAGTACTATTAAAAGTACTGTTTCCTCTATTAGTAGTAGTAGTTGGTGTGGTCCTGAAAGTTGGTTTGAACCGCAACATCAGCAATTCAAGCTCCCCAGCTGCTCCTCAGAAACCCTATACGGGGTCGCTTTGGGTCAGAACCGACTCAATGGCCCTTCACAACAACAGCAGTATTAGTACGTACCTTTGCTATAACTAATGAACCAGTGTTGAAACGTTGTTAGTAATTGAAGCTCATCCTTTATTCAGATTTTCTTGGTTTTCAGCTAATGTCATTTCTATTCCAGGATGCATCTTATCTCTTTAGGTTTGTCTTGACTATGAGTTTCACAGGCTTGTTCCTTGTTTTTGAGTAATTTGTCAGTTTTAGATAACACTGGTCAGGTATTCTGTAGACTGGCCCTCAATTGAGATTTGTCTAATGCTGTATTTTCGCCCCTCAGGTTTAAAAACAAAATAAAATAAGCAACCCCATTGCCATTGAGTTCATTGTGATTCATAGTGACCTTGTATGATAGCATAGAACTGCCCCTTCGGTTTTCCAGCGATGTAAATCTTTACAGACGCGAATGCCATACCTTCTTCTGTGGAGCAAACCCCTGTACCTTTCAGCTAGCCGTCCTTCACTTAACCACTGGGGTCATGTGCTTCAGGGAGGAAGACCATACTCTTACATCATATCAAGGGCACACTCTATCATTACTGCTTATCACTGTTCATGTTAACCTTGATCACAGGGCTGTGGCCATGTCTGTTGAGCATCTCCACTGTAAAATTACTTTTCCCCACTTTCCATACAGCAGTCTTTGGAAAGACATTAAGGAATGGGTTTACAGAAGTCATTTGGAATTCATGGGACATTTTTCTATCTATCTATCTATCTATCTATCTATCTATCTATCTATCTATCTATCTGTCTGTCTGTCTATCTGTCTGTCTGTCTATCTATCTGTCTCATCACTTGTTTTCATCAGACGAACCCATGGATTTTTGTTTTATACTTTTGAATGATAATCCAAATCTATTTTATTTATTTTATCACTCAAATTATTTTTATCTTTGGCCATTGTGAACTATTTCAGTTGGGTTCTGTGTCCCTTTGGCATTTCCTCCATAACTGTGGGTTCTTAAGAGATTTATTTGTTTGTTTGTTTTTGAGTACTTCCTTGCTTTCTTATAAAATGCACTCCTCTTTTGTAGTTCCTCACCCAGTTGTAGAACTAGCCATTTATTCAAGGAACTCTGGTATTTTTTATTGAAGAATGGTATTAGAAACCAAGATCTGGATGCTGTTGTGCCCATTGCTATTGGGGTGATGTTGCTTCTGTCCCTCTCAGTAGACATAACAAGGAAATACAAATGTGTATACTAACCTACTTACATATATACATATATATATTTTTTTCTAAATGTAACCATCTGCATGCGTATTGAGCTAAACACAAGTTCATACTTATTTCTCTAACTCTAATGCATTACCACATTCTTGCCTCTAGTTTTTACATATCTATAACCTTCCCACTCTAATAGTGAAAAACCTTCCATTCTGCCATCCAGTCATTTTCTTGTTCAATTCCAGTATACATGTACAACAATATTAGAATTGCTCACCTGGAGGTACCATTTTTAACTTGCAAAGGGTTTTATATTGGCTAGTAGCATCCCTGAGGCACCTCCAAACTGAATTTTCCCTAAATTTAGGAGCCCACCTTCCTAGTCTCACAAAAAGACCCAGTCTCAGTTATTTGTGCTTTGTATTATTCAGGAATCCCTAGGTTATGAAAATAATTAACACATTTGGCAGCTAACTGAAAGGTTGGAGGTTCAAGTCCACTCAGGGATGCCTTGAAGGAAAGACCTGGCTATCTACACCTAAAAAGTCAGTCTATTCTGCACAGCTCAATTCTGACACACATGAAGTCACCATATTTGGAATCAACTCAATAGCGACTGAAAGTATTACTCAGAATAAATGAGGCTAAACTGCAGTATCAAATAAACCTCAGAACCTCAGTTATATGAACACAACAAAGCTTCATTTCCTGAGTACATCAGATTCTGCTGCAACTTGGGCAGCGCTGGGCCACCTTTAGCCTTTCCAGTTTAAACTTGAGACTCTGCAATGGTGACAGAAGGAGAAGAGAGAACTGAAAGATCATCCAAGCTTGAAAGTCATTTACAATGTGTTTACTTACAAGTCAGTGTCCTGAACTCAGTCTCTTGGTCGGAACCTAATTACTTGGAGGGTTTGGCAATAAAGAAACCTATCCTGACTATATAGCATTGTCTCTGCCATCATCTTTGTGTGAGTTTTACTCAGCATTTTTCCAGAACCACTTCCATTTTAAATTTTATTTTAACTTTGTAGCAAAAGGTCTGATTTTGTGATAAAGAAGTTTAAAAGGCTAATGCACAAGGGAGCAGGCAAAGGCAAATTTAGGACATTTTTTTCAACTTTCCTGAATACCAACCATATCGGCAGCCTCTTTTTCTATAAAGACATAAGATCAAACTTCCTGGTGATGTTTAATGCTTTTTAAAGCACCATCACTTGTTGATCACTGATAAAAAGCAGCTCCACACTCCCCCTTTACTCTAGAGAGTTGAGTTGGCAGATGGAAGTGGGTGAACCAGGTGGTCCACAGAGCTCTTTGGTGTGCTTGCACAAGACATAGTCAAAAGGAAATTGAGAAGCCTCATTCGAGGGCACCTTCCTCCAATGTGATTTCTGCTGCTGTAAGAGAACAAACATTTTTATCAGCAAAGGAGTTGAGCCCTGTTCTTCATAGAATTGTAGTTAGAATGAACTTTACAAATAAGGTCCAAATAGTGTTTTAATGACACAGAGAGAATGCATACGATCATTTAACATTAAGGAGGGAAAGGCATGAAACAAAATTGGGTAGTTACTATGATTTTATGCTGTAAACAGAATGTACTGGAAGACCACACAAACATATCGGTAGTGGTGTTCTCTGAGTGGTAGAATAATGGCTGTTTTTAATTATCTCATTTATACCTTCTGTATTTTCCAAGTCTTCTATCATAAGTGCACATGACTTACAATCTGAAATGGAATACTAAGAAAAAGTTAAAAAGATACACAATCCAATGCATTTCCTTCTAAAGACATGAAGAAACAGATGCCCACAGAGACTAAGTTATTTGTTCATCATCATAGAGATATTAAATTGAAAGGGCAGGAGCCAAAGTCCTAGTCTAGACCTTGTTTTTCCCCTTAGCTCTTCAATCAAGACTGCTAATAGAGTAGATGTAGGCTAAATCTTGGCAAAAAAACACCACCCTCAGCACCCACACACACTTCCACACCCATTTACTTTGGTCCAAAATATCCAGAGTTAAAAATGATTTCCAGGTCCTCTCTCTGTTTCACTCCAGAAGCCCAGGAGTACGCTGAGGGGAGAGGTAGCGGTTTGTTCATCAATGAGTCTCATCTCTAGGTATATCCAGACAAGGGAAAGATCCTTTCATTTCATGTCTGTGATAAGCCAGGCATTATGATGGAACTTTATAACCCACTGAAACCCAACAGTGAGGATGGGAAAGGAGGGGTGGGTAGAAGTCAGCTAACATTGGGACTCATAAAAACCCTAAA
This sequence comes from Chrysochloris asiatica, assembly GCF_000296735.1. Classification (NCBI taxonomy): domain Eukaryota; kingdom Metazoa; phylum Chordata; class Mammalia; order Afrosoricida; family Chrysochloridae; genus Chrysochloris; species Chrysochloris asiatica. The sequence continues at coordinate 2,801,278 of NW_006408805.1, read as the reverse complement.
CCATAATGACATCTCATCCCCATTTTATAGATGTAGAGATTAAAGCACACTCAAGGCTGCCAGTGCCGGAACTGGATTTCAGACTCACCCCCAGTTTCCTGACCCTAACACCCAAAACCTACCTCACATGCTAACCATGACCCTAACCATGACCCTAAACATTCTTGCTGTACTATGTTTTGCATGCATCTTAAAAGCTTGAATGTATTCGTTGAATTAACGTGAAGGCCACAATTTTATTCTATACCTAAGATTTGGACTTGCTCCCACACCCTACCTGTGAGTCAAACCACAGGGGCCTGGCCTGAGTCCTGGGTGGGTTGTTGCCAAATGTGGCCATCTTGGCAGCTTGGGTACCCATGTATCTCTTCATAGGACATCTTCCAAGCTTGATACCCTGTCAGGATGCTGCTCTGGGAAGATATATACTGATGAGAAATCTCAGCCCCCAAATTCATTTTTCAAAGAAGCCAAGCAAATCTGGTGATTTATTTTCTGTCATTCTGATCCCAGCATATGTTCCACATCAGGTAAGTGAGATAGAAGGGATGGTTCAGCAAACATTAAGTTAAAAGAAATCCTGTCAGGCTTCCCTGTGAATAGCAGGTTTTTATTTAAAGCCACAAAGTAATTAATTACAGTGAGTAAAAAGCTCGGGCTATCTCCTGCACAACACTTCTCAAGTGTATTCACAGGAATGTTGTTCTTACACAGTCACACTGCACATGCCCACACCAGCTTGGATTTGTATCACATCCTCATTTTATTCCTTCTTGTCTGCAGTCGCTCCCTAGTTCCCTTTAGCTAAATCTGAATCCCTCCCTGCTCCCTGCTTATCTCTGTGCTCTGTGTCCATCCCGCCCCCCCTCCTAATCCCTCTGTGTCTCTTCTGTTTCTGCTCTCTGAAACACAGTACTCCCTTCCACACACAACAGAGGCACCACTGACTCAGCCCAGCTTCCCGCTGCAATTGCTCCCATTTGTGTCAGGCCTCTGCTGAACTAACTAAACCACATCTTCTCTGCTCCCCACCAGTTCCATGTCTCCTCCTGAAGGTACAGATGGTGGCAAAAGCATATTGGTTCAGTCATTAATTCAGCTGATTCTCAAAAGTCAGTTTGACAGTGTGTCATTAGTTTATGAAACCTGGAGCGTTATATGGTAACTCTAGCCTGCTCCCCTGTGACAGTCTGTCATATGACCGCTGTGGACAGGGCCCTGCATGGATGAAAGAAGAGAAGGAAGGGAAGAAAGGAGACAGGGAAGGTGAAGAGGAGAGGGAAGAAAGAATGAAGGGAGGTAAGACAGGGAGAGGAAGGAAGGAAGGATGAAGTGAGGGAGGCAGGACAAAAAAATAAAGAAGGAAGGAAGGCTGGAAAGGTAACATTTATCACTTGACTCATTCAGTATGCATTTATTAACTACCTACTGTGCCCTCGCTTGGTGTTGAGAATACAGACATATTAAAACGTGATCCTGAGTCTCAGCAGTCTAGTTTAAAACAATGGGAGACATGTGATAGAGCGATTGGGTAAGATTCTCTGAGAATGTAGAAAGAGAAGGCAGCATTAATTGGTTAGTAGATAGAAAATGATGTCAACATAGATTTCCCAGAAGATAATTCTTAAGCCAAACCAGGAAACAAAACTGTTTCAGGATGAGGGAATAGATACATGCCAAGCCACAGAGGAATAACGGGTTGACTCCTGTTGGGAGCTGCACTAGTAGCAAATGGCTGAGACATGACCGGTGTGGGAGACTCATGGGAGATGAAGGTGCAGTGTCTCAGTGGCAGAGCATAAGGCCCGGTAAGCTTGACTGAAGAGCTCAGACTTTAGGGTGTGGACAACGGAGAGAAACGAAAAGAATATTAAGAAAGGGAAAGACATGTATTCTCAATAAATCACCCTGATAGCTAGGTAGACAGGATTACTGGTTGCCAAGAAAGAAGATGACCTTTTAATCTAGATAAGAGATAAGGACTATACCCACAGTAGCAGTATGGGCATGGATGAAAGGGGAATTTATTGGTTATCTGCTGTGAGCCAGCAGTTCAAGCCCACCAGCTGCTCCATGGGAGGAAGACGAGTCTTTCTGCTTCCACAAAGATTTACAGTCTTAGACACGCTATCCAGGGTCATGATGAGTCGAACCAACAACAACATGTGTTTGAGTTTTTCAAAAGCCATAAAATAGGTCATTTTTATTCCAGCTATTTCTATCCTAGAAATTCAAACTTTGGAAAAATTAGGTATATGTATGAAGACCTGGCAAGAGGCTATTTATTATAACATTGCTATCATAGCAAAGATATAAAAATAATACCAAGTCCAACAATTGAGAGGCAGTCTAGTGCGTTATAGTATAGCCATACAGAATATTTTCAGCTATTAAATGCCAAGGTGTGGAAGCATATTTATGAACATGGAAAGATGTTCACACTGATTTAGCCCATCTTCAAAGATACAGTTTAAATAGAAATGGGTGATTGCTATGCAAACAGAAGATCAAGACAAATTCCCTAGTCTCCCTTGGCATTAGTTTCCAATATATTTTTAAGTAAAGGAGTGGAATACAGAACAACATGTATAGTATGATCCCATTTTAATTAAAAAGAAAAAAATCAGTGTGTGAATCTCATGAATATCCAGCCGTAGAAAGAGCGGCAGGATATCCACTAAAATGGGGAGATCTTAAGAGTTAGATCATTTTTATTTTACTCTTTTGGATTGCCTGTAGATTTTCACTTTTTCTACAATGTGCGTGTGTTTTTATATACTAAAACAGGAGAACGGGAGAAGTCTCCACAGCCTCTAAACCTGTATTGGTATATTCTCTCCTATTGCTTCGTTTTTGCCACATCATACTCTATGCCCATATTATTTCTAGGCACTACATGAGCCCCATCACTCGTCTGTCAGTTTGTCATACTGTGATAATTTGTGTGTTGCTGTGATGCTGGAAGCTATGCCACTGGTATTTTAAATACCAGCAGAGTTACACGTGATGGTAGGTTTCAGCTGAGCTTCCAGACTAAGACAGACTAGGAAGATGGAGAGGCAGACCACTTCTGAATGTTTAGCCAGTGGACCACTGTCAGATAGCACCAAAATATTGAATATTGAAACATTATGAATAGCACCAGGATATTGCCAGAAGATGAGCCCCTCAGATTGGAAGGCACTCAAAATCTGACTGGGAAAGAGCTGCCTCCTCAAAGTAGAGTTGACCCAGATGACATGAATGGACTGAAGCTTTCAAGACTTTCATTTGCTGATTGGGCACAAATCAAAATGAGGGACAACAGCTGTAAACATCCATTAATAATTGGAACATGAAATCTATGAAGTATGAATCTTGGAAAATTAGAAGTCAAAAATGAAATGGAACCCATAAAGATCAATAAGCTAGGCATTAGTGAGCTGAAATGGGCTGATAATAACCATTTTGATAGTAAAGTAGAAAGAGGATTATACTGGCTCTCATGTCTAGTCAAGGCCCTTCAGCTAACCCAGGATTGATTATCTGTGGAGCAAAACCTAATTTTTTGGTGTACCTCAGTGACCCATCTCTGTGGTTTCAACCTGTATTCCCAGCACATCTCCTGCCATTGCCTGAACTATCACTGTTTTCTAGACTTTCCAAACCCTTGGACAACTTGATACCTTTTATACATGTTATTCTCAGGTTCTGCACGTCAGCACTATTGGCATTTTGGGATGGATATTCCTGCTGTAGGATAAGCATGGGACCACAAGGTAGTTAAAATCACAAGGTTGGCAATTCAAACTCAGCAGCTGCTCCTTGGAAACCCTATACAGGGTCGCTATGAGTCGGAACCACCTCAATGGTACTTAGCAACAACAAATTTCGCTGTATCATGCCATATAATTAATATCACGTGCAAGTAAAATTTTGCTGAAAATAATGCAGCAGTCCTACATCCACAGAAAGCTGCCAGAAATACAAGCTGGATCCAGAAGAGGACTTGGAGCCAGGGAAATCATTGCTGACATCAGATGGATGTTGGTGGAAAGAAGAAACTACTAGAAAAATGTTTACTCGTGCTTTATTGACTATGCAAAGATATTGCATACTATGGATAGCATTGCTAAGAATGGGTATACCAGATCAATCAGTTGTGCTTACGGGGAACCTGTACATCAGCAAAAGGCAGTTGATTGAACA
>NW_006408805.1:2795566-2796990 GCF_000296735.1 Chrysochloris asiatica | reverse complement strand
TGCTCTTCAACACTTTAAAAAGGTCTTGTGCAGCAGATTTGCCTAATGCAATATGTCATTTGATTTCTTGACTGCTGCTTCCATGTGTGTTTATAGTTGATCCAAGAAGAATGAAATCTTTGACAACTTCAATTTTTTCTCCATTGATAAGAATGTTGTTTATTGGTCCAGTGGTGAGGATTTTTGTTGTCTTTACATTGAGATGCCATCCATACCGAAGGCTGTGCTCTTTGATCTTCATCAGTAAATATTTCAAGTCTTCTTCACTTTCAGCAAGCAAGGTTGTAACATCTGTATATTGCAGGTTGTTAATGATTCTTCCTCCAACCCTGATGCCATGTTTTTCTTCATATAACCCAGCTTTCTCGTATTATTTGCTCAGATACAGGTTGAATAAGTATAGTGAAAGAATACACTCTTGTCGCACACCTTTCTTAAATTTTAAACCATTCAGTGTTCCCATGTTCTGTTTGAACAATTGCCTCTTGGTCCATGTACAGATTCTTCATGAGTACAATTAAGTGTTCAGGAATACTCATACTTCGCAATGCTGTCCATAGCTTGTCATGATCCACACAATCGAAAGCCTTTGCTTTGTCCCATAGAATCCTTCAATATAGCAAGTCAAGGCTTGAATTTTTCTTTGGTCTTTCAGATTGAGAAATGTTGAACATGCTCCGTTTTGCTTTTCTTACTCCAGGTATTTGCACATTTCATTATAATACGTGACTTTGTCTTCCTTAGGTGCCCATTGATGTTTTGGCTCCAGCTCTTTTTTAACTCCTCATTTCTTCCATTTTCTATAGCATCTCTACACTTGAGAGAAAGTTTCAGAGTCTCTTCTGATATCCATTTTGGTCTTGTCCTTCTTTCTTGGTTTCTTAATGACCTTTTGCTTTCTTCCTGTATGATGTTCTTGAAGTCATCCACAGCTCTGGTCTTTGGTCTTTGGTGTCTGTTGCATCAAATCTGTTCTTGAGGTGACCTCTGAATTCAGGTGAATTATATTCAAGATCATATTTTGGTTCTAGTTAACTTGTTTTTGTTTTCTTCAACTTCAGCCTGAACTTGGATATGAGCAGTTGATAGTCTGCTCCACATCTGCCCCTGGCCTTGTTTCGGTTGATGATATGGAGCTTTTCTAACTTCTCTTCCCACATATGTAGTCAATTTGATTTCTGTGTATTCCATATGGTGAGGTCCATGTGTATAGTCATCTTTCATGTTTAAAATACATATTTGCAATGGATAGGTCAATGGTCCTGAGTAATTCTATCATGTGATCTCCAGCATCAACAAGGCTATATTTTCCAATTCTGACCCTTCCTCTTTGTTTCCAACCTTTGCATTTAAATCACCAGTAATTATTAATACATTTTGATTGCATGTTTGATAAATTTCAGACTGAAAAAGTTGGTAGAAAT
>NW_006408805.1:2771651-2795466 GCF_000296735.1 Chrysochloris asiatica | reverse complement strand
CCATGCTGCTGGCCAACCAGGTCTCCACCCGGGTCCACAGAAACCCACCGAACATTGTAGGGCTTGCTTGCCTCTTCATTGCTGCTTTTACCTCTCGTCCCCCTATTGGTGAAATTCATAGTGTTTTCATTGACTAGTAGGTCACTAAACTTTTCTTCATAGTCTATCTGAAACTGGAAACTCTGCTGAAACATGTCCATAATGGGTGACCCTGCTGGCATTTCAAATTCTGTTGGCAAATCTTCCAGAATCATAGCAACATGTAAGCTCTCACAGGTGGCAAGCTGGTAACAGGGACATTAGCACTGGACTGCTAACATAAAGGTCAGCAGTTCAAATCCACCAGCTGCTCCTTGGAAACCCTATACAGGGTCGCTATGAGTCAGAACTGACTCGACAGCACTTAACAACAACAATATTCTGGATGAGGAGTCAGGCCCAGAGGTGTTAAGTGACCCTTGTTACATGGCTACATGTTACAAGTTTACATGGTCTGTGATTATAGTAATTCTCAATCTGTTGTGATTTTCCCACCCAGGAGACATGGGGCAACATCTGGAGCTATTTTCTATTTTTGTGACTGGAGAGAGGGAGGTGAGGGAGGTGTGATACTGGCATACAGTTGGTGGAGTCCAGGGATACTACTAAATATTCTACAATCCATACCACACAGCCCCCCACAATACAGAAATGCTGGTGTTGCTGATAGGTACCAACTAGGTGGTCCCCACTCATAGTGACTCTGTGCACAACAGAACAAAGCACTGCCTGGTTCTGCAAACAACTGCCTCGTGGTTGATTTCCAGGTTCCTCATGACCATAATTAAGTGTTCTAAAATTTCCATGTTAGCAATATTATCTATACTTTATTAGTTAATAAAACCCAGTAAACATTTTTCTGCTAATCTCTGCTTTCAGCCAAGATCTGTTTGAAGTCAGCAATGATATCCCTAGTTCTAAGTCCTCTTCTGAATCCAGCTTGAATCTCTGGCAGCTCCTTGTCAATATACTGCTGCAACCATTTTTAATTATCTGCAGCAAAATTTTATTTGCATGTTATATTAATGATTTGTAATTGTTTTACTGTTAAGTAACGTCAAATTTGTTCCAACTTATATCAACCCTAAACAGTGTTTCTAAGGAATGGCTGGTGAGTTTGAAATGGTGATTCAAACCAACCTTCCAGTCCGCTGCTTCTCCTACAGTGTCAAACCAGTACTCCATATTAATGATATTGTTAGATAATTTCCATATTCTTTTGGGTCACCTTTCTTTGGAATGGGCACAAATATGGATCTGTTTCAGTTGGTTGGTCAGGTCTTCCGAACTTCTTGGCACAGACTAGAAAGTGCCTCCAGTGATATATATGTTTGCTGAAACATTTCCATTGTTATTCTATCAATTACTAGGGAATAGTTAAGACACAGTGGTAAGACAAACATAACCAGTTTGGAATCAACTCATGGAGGCCCCTAGGTGTCCGAATCTAACTGTGTCCCATAGGTTGACAATGACTGGTTTTCAGAGCACATCACAAGACCTTTCTTTGGAGGCACCTCTCGGTGGACTTGAACTGAAGACTTTTCACTTAGCAACCAAACTCATTAGTCATTGCACCACCCAGGAACTCCTAAGACATAGCCCTGTTCTACTTAGATTTATAGCCTCGGAAACCCCGTGCAGGGTATTTAACAACAGCAACAACAACTTAGATTCCTACTGTTAGAGAACCTGATATCCCCTTAACTCATCTATTCAGGCTCACTTAAAGTGATGGGTTAGGCAAGCTAAGGTGGTGGTTGTTAGGTTCTGTCAAGTTTGGAACCAACTTCTAACCAGCCTGTGTACAACCGAATGAAACACTGCCTGGTCTTGAACCATCCTTACAACTGTTCCTGTGTGTGAGCCCATTGTTGCAGCCACGGTGTCAATCATACTCATTGAGAATCCTCCTCTCTTTCATTGACCCTCCCTCTACTATGCATGATGTCCCTTCCCAGGGACTGTCATGTCCTCCTGACAACATGTCTGAAGTGCACTGAAGTCTCACCATCCTTACTTCTAAAGAACATTCTGGCTGTACTTCTTCCAACACAGGCTTGTTTGTTCTTCTGGAAAACTGGGAGGGGAAAACAAATAAATCCACAGCTGTCGTAGGAGAAAAGGAGAGTAATACTCAGAAGCCCTAGGCAACAGTTCTGCTGTGTCCCAGGACTTGTGTTTATCTCACGGGGAGTCAAGATGGACATCACAGTCATGGAGTTACCAGCCTTTATCCCCAACACAAACTTTATTGGAAGCTCCATGCTGGTAGAAAAGATATGTAACTTGGTGCTTAACTCAGTAGGACTAGGGAGAATTCCATTTTGCTGTCAGGAACAGACTTCCAACACATCCATCTGAATTTTTTAAATCGATCTACTCCTTAAGTGAGCGCATCTGGCAAACAGTTCCTTTTGCTTGCCTCCTGCAGCTTGCATATTCTTATGCCAAACAACTGTGAGGTGAAATTCAGTGATTTCTAAAATGATGTTCTGAGACAATGTGGGGAATTAGGTATTTGTTGTTTATCCCAACTGCTTAGGGAAAGTAAAGGCTGGTAGACACCTGGTTGCTAATAGCAGGTTTGGAAACTATTATTATTTTATTAAGGCAGCCCACATCTGGGAGCTCTGAGGTCCAACAGGGGTCATTCCTAGGGTGGCGGGGGGAGGTGAACAGCTCACAGACCATGCCCAGGACTTAGTACAGAGCAGCCAGAGCAGGAGCAGCAACTTTAAAGAAGAGCCAGGTGCAGTGTGAAGCGGAACAGCCGAAGGAGCTGGCTGACAGGTTGCTTTCCATTTAGGATGCAAATCCAATTGGCTCCAAGGATGGGCCAGCATCCTGGATAGAGCTCTGTCCTAGAGAAACCAAGCTGACTCAGGGCTCCACCATCTAGATGGGAGGTTTTCCAACAGGGCTGAAAACTTCTGCCCAGGGGTAAAAGGGTGCACAGGTCATATAAATGCCATCAAAGAGAGGGGAATGAAGGCCCAAACCCACTCCTACCCAAGCACTAGGACACTACACACAATGTGCATGGATGAGGACTCACATTGGGTCCTGGGTACGAGTGGCACAGAGCACCAATTACCAACAAAAACCCTGAACTTGAAATCAAATCAGACAACTTCCAAGGTGCCATCTATTTATGTATGTGAAGGCCAAGCCCATCCCAAAGGTCAAACAGGCTCTATTCTACCCCAGGGACTCACATGCATAAGTTCTGGGTATCTTTTAGAAGGAACTGGTCGTCATGTGGAGTCCTGGTGTAGCACTGTAGGATAAAGCACTGGACCAAAAGGTCAACTTGAACCTCAAGGCCAGCAGTTCAGGCTCATCAACTACTGCTTGGAAACCCTATACAGGGTTGCTATGAGTCAGAATTGACTCAATGGCACTTAACAATAGTCCTGCCATAGGATAAGCACTGGACTGCAAAGTCAGTTTCAACCACAAGGTTGGTGGTTCAAACTCACCACCTGCTTCTTGGAAACCCTATACAGAGTCACTATGAATCAGAAGGGACTCAAAGGCACTTAGCAACCACAAACTCCTCTGCTCTGTTGTTTCATCTCTTAAAGCTCGAAAGATACTGTCTCAAGATACACCCTACACTAATCCTGTCCCATTAATATAACAAAGACAGCCCATTCCAAAATGGGATTATAACAACATAGAGTTTAGGATTTTTAGGGACATGATTAAATCCATAGCAGGAGAGGTTGAAGCTGCCTCCTCTCAAAACCTCTGGCTCAGAATAATTCGAAACTGTTTCTGGATTGGGTTATGGTGCTGAGGTTGTTTCACCAGCAGATATACTGCTTGTCACCCCTATCTCAGAAACACTTGTCGCTTTGACTCTGAGGATCTCGTATTTCAGGAGTCCTGGTGTGGCAATGTTGGATAAGCACTGGACTGCTAGCCATGAAGTCAGTGGTTCAAAACCACCAGCTGCTCCTCGGAAACCCTATATAGGGTCGCTATAAATCAGAACTGACTCAACAGCACTTAACAACAACAGCAATTACAAAAATTGACCAAGAAGGAAGTGACATTATTCCTAATCCCATTACCCAAAGTCTTACCTCTGTATTTTGTTTTTAATGTGTACTGAATCTTTCTTGCTTTCTAACTATTGGAGGTTTCATTTAAACCTTCTTGGAAGGTTTTGGAGTCTACAGCAGAGGAGAGTTACTTCATAAATGAAAGCCTGTCTGGTTCTGTCTGCCCAAAGAATCAGCTGGAGCCTTCCCAGTCTCTAGGCAGGTAGAGAGACCATGGTTCTCGGTGGTATCCTCACCCAACATCAGAAGGAGAGGAAAGGGTGTTGGGGAGCAGGATTGCATTTGAGGTCATGGATAGTAAGATCAATTCAGGCAAGAGGAGAGTTTTTTTCCATTGGTGTGTGCTCAACCTACCAACAAAGGAATGGTAGAAATGGGCCTCAGATTTTTGTTTCAGGGGTTGATTTCTCCAAGATATAAGCTACTTCTAGCTAGATTTTTGTTGTTGAGTTCCATCGAGTCGGTGCCAACCAATAATGACCTTGTATAGGGTTTCTGAGGAGCATCCGGTGAGCTTGAACCACTGACCTTGTGGTTCAAACCTACTACAGTCCAGTGCATTAACCCACAGCATCAAATTGGTCCCCAACTCCTAGCAACCCCATGCCCTATGGAAAGAAATGCTGCCTGGTCCAGATTAGACCACTGTGATTCATAGAGTTTTCAGCCAGCACCCAAAACCATTGCTTCATGTAAAATCATTTTTATTAAAGATATTGGTGGACCATCAGATTCCCTTACATAAGCCACTTCTAATGATTCATCCCACCAGAGGAAGACAGTCATTCACTCAGCAAAGAGTTAACTGTCCGCAGGTATTGGGATAGGGACTAGCAACACAGAGCATAACATGAAAGATAGTGTCTCCCTGCCCTGGCAAAGCTTATAGTAAGTGGAGCCAGGGAAAAAGACAAACAAATAATTAGACAAATGGAGCAGAAAGCCTCATCTTTCTCCCGAGGAGAAGTTTGTGGGTTTGAACCGCTGATCTTATGCTTATCCTACAGAGCCACTAGGGTTTTTGAATAATCAGTAGCAATTTTAAATACAATGAGGGAGAATTGCATGGAGTATTGTATATATAGAAAAAACACATGGACTCTGGAATCATATGCTTCTAGATTTAAATCTCATTTCTGCTTCATGTTAGGTAACTGGCCTAAAACAAGTCTTTCTATTAATCTGTCTTTAAAAAAAAAATTTTTTTTTTTTTAATGAGGGGACAAAACTGACTTCCTTACATTTGTTATTCAAGAATGGAAGGAGCTGATAAATGTAAAAGCATGTAATACAAGACCCAATATATTGAGCCAAAAAGAGCATAAAGAAAACAAAAATCCTCTCAACTGGACCAATAAACAACATTATGATAAATGGAGAAAGACTGAAGTTGTTCAAGAATTTCATTTCACATGGATCCACAATCAGCATACATATAAGCAACAAGCAAGAAATCAAACAATGTGTTAACATGAGCAAATCTTATGCAACAGACCTTTTTAAAAGTGTTAAAAATCAAAGATGTCATTTTAAAGACTGTGGTGTGCCTGTCCCAAGCCATGATATTTTCAATTGCCTTATATCCATATGAAAACTGAGCAATGAATGTTGTTGTTGTTGTTAGGTGCCATTGAGTCGGTACTGACTCATAGTGACCCTATGCTCAACAGAATGAAACACTGCCCAATCCTGGGCCAACTTCACTATTGTTGCCACGCTTGAGCCCATTGATGCTGCCACTTGGCCAATCCATGTTGCTGGGGGTCTTCCTCTTTTTCTCTGACCATCCACCTTACCAGACATGAGATCCTTGTCCAGTGACTGGGCCCTCCTGACAATATGTCCAAAGTATGAGAGAAGTCTGGCCATCCTGGCCTCCAAGGAGCACTCTGGGTGCACTTCTTCCAGAATGGATCTATTAATTCTTTGGGCAGCCCATGGCACTTTCAGTATTCTCTTCCAACACCATAACTCAAAAGCATCAGTTCTATGGTCTTTCTTATTCACTGTCAGGCCTTTTTTCTACAATGTCATAGTGTGGATTCAAACTGCCAAGCTTTCAGCCAGTTGTTGCCTTCCAGTCAGTTCTGACTCATAGCAATCCTATATAGGGTTTCTGAGGAACAGCTGGTGAATTTGAACCACTGACCTTGAAGCTCAAACCCTCCCTGCGATCCAGTGCATTATCTCACAGTGTCACACCTGGACTCCTTTCGGTCAGTTGTTGTTGTTCAGTGCTGTTGAGTCTGTTCCAACCCAGAGCGACCCCGTATAGGGTTTCCAAGTAGTACCTGGTGAGCTTGAACCACTGACCTTGTGGTTCAAACTGACTTTGCAGCCTAGTAAATTGATCAGGTAAAAAACCATTTGTTCCATCAAGTGACCTCTTTGGTATAGAAAAATTCATGTTAGTTCTAATAAATGTTAGTTCCTTTTTCTGTCCCTTGCATCTTCAAACTGTGCTAACTTATTTTTAATTCCTACCCTTGGAAGAAATGTGGAGGTAATAATAGGCTTCAGAAAGGAGCCAAAGTGAATCTTCCTCAATGTTATCATTGAGGAGGCGATCGAAAGGCCACTGTTGAAGGGATCTCTCTGCTGCAAGATGACTGGTGGCAACATCACATCATTCAGAACCTGAACACAATAGGCCAGCTAAGTAATCACTTGCAACCAGAAGCTTTCACTTCCTTTTTATAATCATCAAGAATTTAAAAGATTCTGTTAATTGCCATTTTCAGACGATTAGTATCTATTCAGAATCTCCTGGCATAAATGAATCACACTATACGTCTTGTGTGAACTCAGCCCACTCACTGACCCCCAATGCTCTTGTGACACAAGTGACAGGAAGAGAATAGTGACTGACTGACAGAAGAGAGGCAGAAGGCTTGGGCATCAACAGATGTTTCTGTTGACCTATGTACAGACATAGGTCAGGGGGTATCAGCTTATGATCTCTCTGGGGCATAGTTAAGGCAGGAGACAAAAAAAAGGCAATGGGTGCAGCCTGCTCACAGCTAGAGATGAACACAGAGGTGGTTCCTTGACAAGCAGAAAAACAGGGAGGCTCAAAAGCCCCTCCTCCCAACTCAATCACAGTTCCATGTGGAGCTGCAGTTTATGCAGATTCTGAAGGCATGGAATTTTGAAATGAAGACAGAATTCAACCAGGAGTTTTTAATGGGATCTGTGAATCTTCTCATTGATAGATCTGGGGAACCATCAACAGCTAACAGTCATGGGGAACACTGGTGGTTCCGGGGTAAAACTCTCGCCTTCCATGTGGCAGACCAAGGTGCAGTTACTGGCCAATGCACCTCATGCAAAGCCACCGCCAACTGTCAGTGGAGGCTTGTGTGTTGCTATGATGCTAAAGGGGTTTCAGTGGAGCTTTTAGACAAAGGCAGATTAGGACTTGTGAAAATTAGCAACCCTGTATAGTGTTTCCAAGGAGTGGCTGGTGAGCTTGAACCGCCGACCTGTGGTTCAAACCGACTTTGCAATCCAGTGCAAAGTCATGCCAGGACTCCATAAACTGTATGGAGCATAGGAAAAAGAAAAAGGGGTGATTGTCAGGGGATGGGGGTTTGCGGGAAGAATATGGAAGACCTCTCAGAGGAAGAGTTACTTGAGCTAGATCCCAAAGACGGTAGGAATTTGACAGGTAAAAAGAGAAATGAAGGGTATTTCAGGGAACAGCCTACACAGAGGCATAGAAAAGTGGGTTTGGGAAAACATTAGTGTTCATACAAAGACTGACACATAAAGGATAGTATGTTACTTTTCCACTTAAAACACACACTAGAGAGCAATGTCCACTCTTTGCCAAGACTCCATGGCCCTCCACATCTGGTGTTCAAATATCACCTCACACTACCTTTACCATGTTCATCAAGTCCCACTACAGAGGCCTAACTCAATCTACTGCAGACCTTTGGCACTTACTGCTCCATCTGCCTGGAGCTCTCTCTCCTCAGCTCCACTCCCCACCCTCATTTGAGGGAACTGACTCTCCTATTCAGGGGTTAGCTCAAATGTCAACCTGACCACCCCATCTAAAGTAGTCTCTCAGCCCCTCCCACCTCCAGTCACTCTTTATTCATCTCCCCACTTTACTTTTAAGCACTTCTCACAATGTGAATGTATCATGTCGTTTATTTCTCTAACTTGCTTGTCTCTTCTACACATACTAAACTATAAGTTCGTGTGATCCTAGGCGCATCTCCCTGATGTCCTATGAAATTTCAGAAACTCACATGGGGGCTGCACATTATAAGCATGTAGTACTTGTGAAAGAAATGGATGTACACATGAAAGAAATGAATAATAGTTGCTAGGAAAGGCTGATATGGGAAACTATCAAGCTTTGAGGATGGAGAGCTATTCGGTGACCAGACCACAAAGAATGCTGTGTGCCAAGCAGATTTTTGGACTGCATCCTATAGCTGGCAGGGATACCAGATACTTTAATGTTTGATTGTCACCTGCCTTCCTTTGGCTTCTGACAGTTTCTTGTAACTGTGCCTTATCTTGCCAACCAAATTGGAAGCCACGTGACCTTATCTAACTTTTTCGAGAAATCTACAGTTTTCCAACGGCCGCTATGTCACTGGGCAGGTGTTCTCTTTTTAGCTTCTGTAGCACTAGGCTGGCTACACACCACACACTGCCCTCAAGTCAATTCTAACTCACAGCGACCCTACAGGACAGACCAGAACTGAGACGGTAAATCTTTATGGGAGCTGACAGTCTCATCTTTCTCCCATGGAGCATCTGCTGGTTTTGAACTGCCAACCTTGCAGTTAGCAGTCTAGTGCTTATTCTACAGTGCTATACCAGGACTCCTTGGATATACATGGGGGGCAGCGGTGGGGGCAGAGGTGTGCGTGGAGGCAGTTCCAACTCATAGCGACCCTGCATAGGGTTTCCAGGGCTATAAATCTTTAAGGGAATAGAAAGCTTCATCTTTCTCCTATGGAATGGTAGGAGTTTTGAACTGCTGACCTTGAGGTTAGCAGCCCAACTCATAACCACTATACTACCAGAGCTCCTGTGGACATATATAGGTTCGTAATAAATACTTGGTGACAGTTTATATGTCTGAGGTGGTTTTATTAAAGAGTAAAAAGAAGGAAACTAACATTCACCCAGCACTCTGATGCTCTGGACCCTGGGCTAAGAGCTTCACATGGTCAATCCCCATGGATACTCTATACAATAGCTTTATTACTCTCATTCATAGGTACACTAGGGCTTCTCAGTTGCCATCAAGTCAGCTCTAACTTATGTTGAACCTGTGTGTGTCAAGAGTGGAACTGTGCTCCCCAGAGTTCTCAATGGCTGATTTTTCAGTAGATCTCCAGGCCTTGAAAAGGAGCTGCCTCGGAGTGGACTCAGTTCTCCAACCTTTTAAATCTCAGCTGAAATGTTAACCATTCAGTGATTCCAACTATAGCTTAGAGAGTATACGCAACCTGCCAAGGTCCTACAACTCACAAAGCAGCATAGGTGGGATTTACCCGAAGACTCAGCACTCAAACCATTGTGCCCTGCTGCCTGTACCCCCATTCCTAGCTTCACTGTCTTTGGGCATGTTTGTCCTAGAAGCAGACTATGTGGGCCCAACTGAGGCTTAGTGGGGCTCCCTCAAGCCTTTGGCTGCCTGTTCACTAATGATGTGAGCTCTGCTTCTGGCCCTCATGTCAGATTCGGTAGAAAATGTCCTCAGTTTTTGCCAAAGGTGCTTTGACCCTTGAGCTGGGAACCTGGTGGAAAAAGTCTAAAAGGGAGACTGATTCTATGGCTTACTTTCTCTTTTTGTGTCTGTGTGTGACCCACGGGTCTCTCTGTCCCCTGTGTGAGCCATGGACACCCCGTGGAAAACCCAGTGCTTATATGTTCCCAAACATCTACACTCAGCAGGAGTTCAGGGGGCTACTGGACTACACATACCTTGGTTGCATTAAAGCCAGCTATGTACATCTTGTGTTGAATTGGGCCCCTTACCCTCAGTCCAGCCATCCCTGCACCCCTATTCTGTACAAAGCCTTCTAACTACTTGCCTGGACCTTTCTCTTGTGGTCAAACAGGGCTAATACTTTGACCTTAACTCCAAAACCTTCTTCCTAGGCACAGAAGGGGTTCTCGGTACCTCAGTCATTTTCTCTTACCTCCTCAAGGGAGTCCTAGGGACTAATAACTGTAAGTAAATCACATTAATTATTAACATTCTCAACAATACTTTATGATCTCCAGTGAGGAAAATGATCATTATATTCCACAACATTTCCCTGCCCTAGTGTACAGTGCCTATTGGGATGATTGAAGCCCCAACAATAAGCATCCCTGTGAGAATACCCCTTTAGGGAAATGAAGATGGGATGGCACCACAAGTGTATCCATGAGGCAAAATAATCACTTCTGGGTGGGCCGAGGTAATGCCATCACTGTCCCTGAAAACTTGTGGACTTAGATAAGGATGTACGGTTGCATTCTTGCTTGTCTTTTGATGAACTAAAAGCAAAAAGAACAATACCACAAAGAAAAGCCAAATAGTGCACAGTTCCAGCCCTGCCCCGTCTCTCCCCAATTTTTCCCTTTTGATGTAGGAGTGAATGTTCTAATTCTGCACTGCTGTCATTACTGTAATGGGGTTGGCAGGCCCATATTATAGCACAGAGGCTGTCAGGAACGATGACATGCTGTCTGTTATGGTCTCCCACTGTTCTCAGCCAACCGAGGGCCAGGAAGCTGAGGGGAGGCAGAGGGAAGAGAGAGTCAAGGACTCTGGTGAGTTGAAGCACCCTAAGAGATGATGGTTTTAACTCACTCACAACATTAGAGATGAAATCTTACAGGATGCCACCCCTGGAGGGCTGCTAGCAACCAACCTCGGCTTAGGGGAAATGGGAAGTAAACAGCAAAACAAGGAGGTGAATTTACTCAGCTAGGAGTGTTCTCCCGTGTGGGACAAACTCAAAATGTTGAGAATAGAGTCTGTAAAATAAAAGTGCAGTTGAAATTACTGGAGGGCTGGGAAAAGGGGGCACCTCCCTACCCAGCTAGCAAATCAAAATAAAAATTTTAACTGAGAAAAAAGTGGTGAAGAGGGAAAGGAAGGCACAGTGCTTAGATGACATGGAGCATTTGTTATTGTTGTTAAGTGCCAATGAGTTGGTTTCGACTCATAGTGACCCTATATAGGGCTTCCAAGGGACAGCTGGTGAGTTTAAATCACCGACCTTGTGGTTAGCTGTCTAATGCTTACCCTATAGTTCCATACCAGGACTTCAAGCTTCTGTTAGGGTGATGGAAAAATTCAGGACCAGCTCCTGACAATGATTGGACAACATGAGTGTAATTAATATCACCGAACTACACATGTAAAGATTATAGAACTGGCAAATATTTCATTATCTGTATATGTTTACCTCTTTTTTTTTTTTTTTTCTTAAAAAAGTAGTGAGCTTGAATCTAAGTGGATTTTCCTTGGCTGTAATCACTTCCTCACCTGCCAGTTAGGTGGCATACAACCAGACAAGTAGCCCTTCTGAGAAGGGAACTGTTTAACTCTCTTGGTTGAGGTCACCTTTGTTGCTGTATTGTTATTAATACAGTTTCCAAGGAGTGGATGGTGAGTTTGAATTGCCGACCTTGAGTTTCAAACTGATCTTGCAGTTGAGTGCTTATCCTACAGCGCCACATCTGGATTCTTGGTTGCTGTGTTGTTATTAAGTGCTGTGTGTTGTTGGTGTTGTTAAGTGCCGTTGAATAGATTCCGACCCATAGTGACCCTGTATAGGGTTTCCAAGGAGCAGCTGGTGAGCTTGAACCACTGACCTTGCAGTTCAGTCGACTTTGCATTAGCCCACAACACCACACCAGGACTCTAAGTGCTGTGTTGTTGTTGTTGTTGTTAAATACCGTGGGGTCGGTTCCGACCCATAGTGACCCTGCACAGGGTTTCCGAGGCTATATAAATCTTTATGGGAGCAGAACGCCTCATCTTTCTCCCACAGAACAGCTGGTAGTTTTGAACTGCCTACCTTGAGGTTAGCAGCCCGATTCATAACCACTATGCTACCAGAGCTCCACACCAGGACTCTAAGTGTTATGTTGTTCCTCCTAAAACTGCCTGACTTCCTCTACCTGACCTTTGGCCTCATTAAAATGAGACAGGGAAGAAAATTACAGTCTTGTCCTCTTATTGGTGCTCACCAGAGATTTTAAAAACAATAACAAAAACCAATAATTGTACAAGTAAATAACGGTGACCCAGCAATTATCAGAACATTGTTTATTCCACAGCTAAACGCAGGAGGCATAAACCCGTTAAGATATAGCATTATGAAAACCTATAATAAGAAAGATTAAAAGCCGGGTGCTCTGTGAGGGCGGGTGGAGAAGGCACAGCAGTGGGTGCTGGTTTTGTGTAGATGTCTGCCTGATGCTTAGGAGAACTTGGCCCATCTCTGAAGTATTGTCAGAGCCTTTTTTTTTTTTTTGTGGAATCAATCATTTTTTCCTTGCCCATAGCTGAGCGCTGATCAAGGTAGGTGACACACGGGTAGGAGAGTGGGGAAAAATATAGGGATTTAGCACTGTGGGATTATAGTGTGTGCTTGACTCATCTGGAGATAAACTTGAAAGCCATTTTGACCTCATATCAGTTTTGGCAATTTGTTCAAAGGCTCCATTTTACAGATGTGGAAACTGATACTTAGTCAATTAAAAGAGTTTGCAGAACCATGGATTACAGTATTTAATGACAATAAAAATTTCTTTTCAATGACCATTCTGTGGCCACAGAAGGCTGGAAGATTCCAGATACTTTTCATTACCTTCTCTTCTTTAATAAATTATTTTCTTCTGCCACATCTAAGATTAAGTCATGATTATTTCCTTTATGCTATCTCTATACTGTATACTATTTGTACCCCAGAACTTATATATCCTCCTAGACTCAGGGGGTTCAAACAGTTCATTAAAAAAATCCATTTTCTTCAATATCACTTGCCATGAATTTTTTGAAATCCCCTCATATGCACCACAAGCAACTTTTGTCCCAGAAATGGAAAGCTGGGGTGTCAGTATGAATGGTTTGCTGAAGAGGACCCTGACCAGGCCCAACCTAAAGAGGAGCAACCTTTTGAGTACTGAAGTAGAACTACGGGAACAGGGGTTCCAGAAGCTGACAGAACAAGCCCGAAGCTTTTGGGTAGTATGTTCCACTTGTTTATGAAATAGCCTCTCAAACTAGTATTTAAGGCCTGTCAAACCGCATGTCATGAGAGAGCTTGTGGGCGCACTCATATGTGGACTGAAGGAAGATACAGACTATGGCTTATGGAATGAGGAGGGAATCATGTTAAGGATTGAGATCCAGTTGGTATTGGCTCATGTAGAGCTGGCAGGAACCTCATAAGGCATTGAGGGGCATAGAAAGAAGAAAGTGGTTATCAGAAATAGATGTGAAAGAAGGTTCTCAACATGTGTAGAAAGGGTGAATCTCTTCAGAGAGGAAGTTGGGTTGTAGGACAGAAACGCATAGTCTCTATTTAAGTCAAAGCTCGGCATAATGCAGTCATTTTCTGGTATCTAGCTAAAACAGAGGTGGTGAGAGGCAAGATACATGACAACTGATATTTGCCAAGACCATAAGCACTGCTGCTGTTGGCCCCTTAGCCAGAATGACCTGCTGCCCAATGCCTTTTGTAGAGAAACTGAGTTATGCTTCATTTTGCCCCAGGGCATGTGGGTGAATGGGTTAGATGGGAAAAGTTAGCATTTTATTCATTCTGATCTGAATCCCTTTTAAAACTCAAATGGCATGCATAATCTCTCCCTTAATTAGAGTTTCTGAAATATCACTGGGCATCTGTCTAACTCCACCTTTCCTTGCCCTCTAAGAAGGAGGAATGATAGAAGAATGTTGCTGGAAGAAGAGGAGGGGTTGGGGACAGGAATGCAGATATGGGGGGCGGGGGGGGAGAAAAAGGAAGGGTAAAAAGCAAGGAGGCAGAAGGCAAAAGAATCAGATGGTCAGCTGGAAACAAACAAAATGTTTAATCAGAGACTGCTGGTTTTAGAGTAGAAAGGAATGAGAGGAAGGCAAAATTGATATAGACTACTTCAAGACTGTTGTCTATATCAATTTTCACTACTACTGTTCACACACTACTATGTGTCAAGTGCTCTATAAACATTCCCTCCCCATATTTGAAGGGGTGTTTCTTTTATCCTTTTTGTGCAAGTGAGGAAACTAGCTTCAAAGCTTGAAAACTCAGTTAGGGTCACATGGCAAGTGAGGGGAACTCAGACTTTAATCTGACCTCCCCTCTGCTTTGGTCCCAGCATGCCCACATTCCCTATACCTTGGGTTCTTCTCACAGATTCCACATATGTGTGTATGTCAAGAAATATACATCTGCAATCTGTTACCTATGCAATGCCTCCCAGCCCTGCTGCCCCCTCCCCTGCATAGAGGCTCGGTGTTGAGTGCATGAGGAGAACTGAGTGGAGCTCTTCTCCAGCCCTTAGCAAACACAGACTTTCCTGAGGTCATTGCTTCATTTATTGGAGATAACACTGCAGCCACAAAGCTAGTCATGAAACTGTCACATTATAGAATGCTAATATTGGAATATTATCCTAAAAATCATCTAGTCCAAATTCCTTGTTTGACTCAAAAAGGGGGAAGTTGTTGAAGATCACGTATCTAGCTAATGCCCCCAGTCCAGTCCTTGTTCCTCTATTCCAGACTATGATAAAAATGTGTTTTAAAGTCAGGATAAGACTATGGGTACAAACTCCTTTCCTGACATCAGCAATGATATCCCTGGTTCCATGTCTTCTTCTGAATCCTGCTTGAGTTTCTCACAGTTCCCTATTTATGTTCTGTTGCAGTTGTTTTTAATTATCTTTAGCAAAATTTTACATGCATATGATATCAAGTATATTGTTCAATGATTTCTGCATTCCACTGGATTACCTGTCTTTGGAATGGACACAAATATGGAACTCTTCAGATAGCTGTCTTCTAAAATTTTTGGTATAGGTGAGTGAGCATCTCCAGTGCTGTATCAGTTTGTTGATTTCAGTTTGTATTCCTTCAATTCTTGGAGCCTTGTTTGTTTTACTTTGGATGCGTCTATACCCTGATTGAGTTATGGATGGTATTGTCATGTATGTTCATTGGTCTGGTCATTGATTTCTGTTTATCTGGAAATGTCCTAATTTTGCCATATTTAAGGGACAGTTTTACTGGGCATTTGAGTCTTGGTGGACAATTTTTTTTCTTTCAGAATTGTGTATATATTTTCCCATTACCTTCTTGATTTCTGCTGAGAAATCAGAGTTTAGTCTTATTGGTTCTCCTTTGTAGTTAGTTTTTGTTTTTCCCAAGCTTCCCTCAGGATTCTTTCCTTTTCTTTGGTTTTAGAGAGTTTATTTATGATGTTGTTGTTGTTGTTGTTGTTATGTGCCGTGGAGTTGGTTCCAGCTCATAGCAACCCTGTACAGGGTTTCTGAGGCTGTGTATCTTTATGGGAGCAGAAAGCCTCATCTTCCTCCCACAAAACAACTGGGAGTTTCGAACTGCTGACCGAGAGATTAGCAACCCAGTTTGTAACCACTATGCTACCAGAGCTTCTTATTTATGATGTGTCTTGGGGATTTTCTTTTGTGGTCCATCTGTTTGGGGTTTGTCCAGCTTCTTGAATGTTTATCTTCCCATCTTTCATGATGTTAAAGAAGTTTTCTTCCAATAACTCTTCGACAACTATTCTGTACTCCTCTAGAATTCCAATCATCCATTAGTTGCTCCTCTTCATGGTATCCCATAAATCTTTGACTTTTTTTCATAGTTTTTTCCTTCTTTTTTTCTGATTGTTCTTCTAGCATACTAGTATTGAAAGATTTATCTAAAATCTCACTAATTCAGGCTTCCATTGATTCAAATATTCTCCTTTGCCTGTGCAATGTATTATCCATTTCTGAGATCTTAGTATTAATCTTCTGGATTTTTATTTAAAGGTTTTGTATCTTCTCCAATCTTACTTCTCTTTTATCTATTTGATCCTGTAGTATTTTCCTAAATTCTGCCAAGGTTTGTTCTATATTCTTCCCTACCTTCCTTGATTTTTCTCTCAATCAATTGTTTTGTTTTCTTTGTTAAGTGACATAGAGTTTATTCCAATTTATAGTGACCCTGTATAGGGTTTCCAAGCAGCTGGTGGGTTTGTGCTGCCAACCTGTGATTAGCTATCCAGCGTTTTTCCTACAGTGAGCCACACTAGGACTCCCATAATCTATTATAGGTACCAAAGTCTTATTCTTTTTAATTCTTTTTCAGGTAGTTCAAGTGCCTTTTCTTCCTCAGAAGCATTTTCTGACTCTGCATCTTGGTCACTTGTTTGAGCCACTCAGTTTTGTTTCTTTATATAAACTAAAATTTTCCGTTGCCTCTAAGATATTGTGATGTTATTTTATTTATATTTAATTATTGACTGGATGATGGTATGTTCTTAGGCATTCACCAGTTGCTTCCTTGTGGGTTTGATTAGATAATGGAAGCAGGTGCACAGTTCACCATTTGTGCAGCTCAATTTATAGTGGTTTTGACAGGTGCTGACTGTTGTCTGCCTATCACTGATCATGTAGTATAGGAACAAGTATTGGCTTCTGCCCAGTGGTTGGGGCTACAGAGGGTACAGTTGTGGTGGGGCTGCATGGGCCTAATTGCTGTCTCCTATCAGGTAGAACAAAAAGTGAAAGTACACACATACATATACACACACATGCATACACTAGAGTCTTCAGCTGCTTCCTTTCTCCATGTCTCCATCTCTGCCTCCATCTCTGGTGTCACTGCTTCTCTGGATAGGGTCCCACATTCTGCTTGTGCTCATCTCCCTTGATAGTCCTAGGGTCCTCTGTTTCTGGACTGTAAGATTAACTACTCCCCAGTTTTTGTTACAAAACTTCTACCTTTACAATTGTGACAGTTACAATTAGTCATGATAACAATTACTCACTATTGAATCATAAGAATCTTATCCCCATCTCTTTTCACCAAACTCATCTAGACTAGATGAAAACTATTCAATGGGGACTCTATCTTCCCCCACACACTCTTAAACTATACTCACTCTTGAAAGCTTGTAAGCCAGTCACTTCTTGCCTGTATTACCCCCTCATTTTAGGTAGCCAATGTCTAAGTTGCCCATCCCTATCTACCCTGTATACAGAGGGGATAGCACTAACACTTGATATGAAGACTCCTTCCCTCTCTGTTGGTATTTTGAGCTACTACATCTATGAGTATAGGTCAAGTTCATTAAATTGTAGCAATTTACCCTCAATTCCTTTATCAATTTTTTTTTTATCACATTCTAGTTGACTTCTGATTATCAGGCCATCAAGGCTAGGTCAAATGGGTACTATCTGCAAGTTTGGGTGTTCTTGTGTATCTCCGTTCACTTCATATCAGCTGGATGCTTCACTCTCAGCTCCAGCCCTCTGTGGCTGTGTCCTTGTCCATGGACTCAAGAGTCCCCAGGTCTCACCACACTTTGGACCAGCCAACCCTTCCTCTTCTCTCTCTCATTTCCTGGTCAATGGGAGTCTGGAATGTGGTTGAACTCAGCCCATTTCTTCATTGCTGCCTTTTCCCCTCTTCCACTCACTAGTAGACCAATATGGTTGCCAGCAAGCTTACATGCCTGTTTATGTGTTCCCTGTTGTCATCTGTATCTGTTTCATTTGCTCTCCCATATCTTTGTTGTAGAAGATCCAGTCCACCATCTTACCAGAAATCCCTTCATAGTGCTCTTAAACTTGAATTCCAGTAGCTCTGTTAATGAGTGGTGCCTTAAAATAAGGTTGGCCATTCAAACTCACTAGCTTTGTGGGAGAAAGATGAGACTGTCTGATTCAGTAAAGATTTCGGATCTCAGAAACCCTATATAGGGCCATTATGAGTCAGAATCAATTCCGTGGCAAAGGATTACTTGGTTGGTCTCAGAGTATGTCTCTAGAGCTGTCAGCACAACTGCAAGTGAACCAAGTAGAAATTCTAGGCCAAATTGGATTGGAGAGCATTGTTGCAAAAGATAGCTCCAAATTCAATTGAGTTTTGCCCCAGTTCCCACTTAGCTTTTAGCCAGGCAGGCTGACAAAAGAGGGTGTGACAGGTGTCTACATTCTCAGGTTCTCCACTGAAGAAGGTTTCCATAATTAAAGCTTCCATTTTGAGTCAAATGACAAAGACTCAACATGTTGTAAAACCAATAAAGAGTTTATCACTGTCTCAGGCAATATGAAGGTGACGTCCATCAAGGTTGACAGCAGTATACAGATTCCACTGTAATTTTCATATTTTAGTCAGTGGAAAGGGAGGAACAAAAGGGAGGCATGTGTCCCCCCCCCTTGTTTTTTTTTTTGAAGGACACACTCTTGATGTTGTCTACATCATTTCTGTTCATATTCCGATTTCTAGAAATCGATCACATACATGAAGGGATGCAGAATGCAGACTGCATTCTAGGCAGCCATATTGTCTAATGTTGAGGGAATCCTTAGTAGTGGGGTTTTTAGTAACTAAAGGAGCCCTAGTAGCGTAGTGGTTACGAACCGGGCTGCGAACCTTAAGGTTAGCAGTTCGAAACTACCAGCTGTTCCATGGAGAAAGATAAGGCTTTCTGCTCCCATGAAGATTTACAGCCTTGGAAACCCTGTACAGGGTTGCTATGAGTCGGAACTGACTGCACAACACATAACCACCAACACCACCATATGGTATCAAGTTGACAATAGCAACTTGAAAGATCAGATAAGCAACTGAGGGGGCAGTGATAGTATGATAATGAGGGAGGAACAACTAGGAAAAGGAGAGTAAAAATGGTTGCACCACTCAAAGAATATAATCAATGTCAATGCCACTGAATTGTAAAGGTAGAAACAAGTGAATTGGCATATGTTCTCCTGTGTATGTTTTCAACAACATCAAAAAAATCATCATTAGGAAAAGAAAGGACAGCAAGCAATTTTAGCTTCAGTGAACACTGTTTCTTTCCCTCTTTTTTTTTTTTTTTTAACACTTTCTTGTGCTCTAAGTTAAAATTCACATAGCAAATTTGTATTCTGAATCAATAATTCATATACAAGTTGTTTTGTAACATTGATCGCAGTCCCCACAATGTGTCAGCCCTCCCCCTATTTCCTCCCTGTTTGCACTGTTGCTATTTGCCTAGTTTCCTTGCCCCTCCCTGCCTTCTCATCTTTGGTTTTGGACAAATGTTGCCCTTTTGGGTTCATATAGTTGAGTGTTCTGAGGAGCACATTCTTCACAAGTGGCGGTGTTTTTGACAGTCCCATTTATCATTTGACTGGAAGTGGATGCTGGAGAGTCTTCAGTTTCCATTGGGACAGTTTTCTCAGGACAGTAGTCTTGGTGGCTTTCTAGTCTCTTCCAGATCAGTAAGTCTGGTCTTTTGTTTGTTTACTTTGAATTTTGTGTGACATTTTTAACCCATTCCAACCATAACCTTCTACTGTGGTCTTGGTCAGAGTTGCTTGCAGTGAGATCAGGGCACCATCTAGTTCTGGTTTCAGGTTAGAGGAAGCTGTGGTTCATGTAGGCCATTAGTTGTTTTTCTTCTTTTTAAATTAGTCCTTTAGCTAATTTTTCTTCATTCTCCTATGCTCTAGATGGGAAGAGACCAATAGCTACTTCTTAGATGGCCTCTCTCACATGTTTTTAAGACTCCATATACTATACACCAGACTAGGATGTAGAATATTGTCTTTATGATCTGTGTTTTGCCAGTTGATGTATGTCCTCCAAGGCTGTGAGAGTTATACTTCAAGTCCAGTGGTTTAGTCCCAACGTCTAAGTAGTTTATATAACTAAACTCCCTACATATTCTAATATATATGCATTATATATTGCTGTTAAGTACAAATACACAGTGACCTTGTATAGGGTTTCTGAGAAGCAGCTGGTAGATTTGAGCCACTGACCTTGCTATTCAAGTCGACCTTTTGGTCCAGTGCTTATCCTATAGAGCCACATATATATGTACAGATATGTGTATGTTCTTGTTGTTGTTAAGTGCTGTCAAGTTGGTTCTTACTCATAGTGACCCTGTAGGGTTTATGAAGAGCAATCTTTCAATTGGCAACCCAGTGTTTATACTACAGTTCTACACCAGGGCTCCTGTGTGTATGTG
The DNA here is from genome assembly GCF_000296735.1 of Chrysochloris asiatica. Classification (NCBI taxonomy): domain Eukaryota; kingdom Metazoa; phylum Chordata; class Mammalia; order Afrosoricida; family Chrysochloridae; genus Chrysochloris; species Chrysochloris asiatica. The sequence continues at coordinate 2,775,125 of NW_006408805.1, read as the reverse complement.
TGTGTGTGTTGTTAAATGCCATCAAATCAGTTCTGACTCATAGTCATACAGTTTCTGAGGAGCAGCTGTGGGCTTAATCCAACTTTTCAATTAGCAGCCCAGTGTTTATACTACAATGTCACAACAGGTCTCCATATATGTAAGTTTTCATTGTTAAGTGCCAGTGAATCCGTTCAGATTCATAGCAACCCTGTATAGAATTTCTAAGGCTCTAGACCTCTGCAGAAGGAGCTCTGGTAGCGTAGTGGTTATGAATCGGGCTGCGAACTGCAAGGTCAGCAGTTCCAAACTACCAGCTGCTTCGCGGGAGAAAGATGAGGCTTTCTGCTTCTGTAAAGAGCCTTGAAAACCCTGCTTAGGGACGCTATGGGTTGGAACCGACTTGATGGCAGTTAACAACAACAAACCTCTGCAGAAGCAGAAAGCCTCATTTTTCTCTTGTGGAGCGGCTGGTGGGTTTGAACTTCCAATGTTGTGGTTTGCAGTCCATTGCTTATCCTGCAGAGCCACTGTGCTACCCCATATGTGTATACTTATACATACACACACACACACACACACATATATATATGAATATATGTGCAGCATTTGCCACTGTTTATGTAGAACTCTCCTCCATCATATCTATGTACATGGTGCACTCCATTGCAACTTCTCTTACCTATTTATCCTACATATTTACCTGTGCATCTATTGTTGTTGCTGTTGTTAGGTACCCTCAAGTTAGTTGATAGTGATCCTGTGTACAACAGAACGAAACAGTGCAGGTCCTGTGCCATCCTCACAACCATTGCTATGCTTGAGCCCATTGTTGTAGACATTGTGTCAATTCATGTCCTTGAGGGTCTTTCTTGTTTTTGCTAACCCTCCACTATACCAATCATGATGTCCTTCTCAAGGGACTGGACCCACCTGATAACATGTCCAAATTACATGAAACAAAGTCTCCCCATCCTCACTTCCAAGAAGCAATCTGGTTGTACTTCTTCCAACAGAGACTTGTTGATTTTTCTGGCAGTCTATGGTATATACAGTATATACACCAACACCATAACAGTTTTGACAGGAACTTACATCTGAACAACTGATCGTCTGTTCTGCATTTGGTCCCTGGCCTTGTTCTGACTCATGATAGTTCGCTTCTCCATCATCTCTTTCTACAGATGTTGTCATTTTGATTCTTCTGTATCTGGCAAGGTCCATGTGTGAAGTCACTGTTTGTGTTAATGCCTACTAAATCTTTCTGATTTGCCTCTTTATTTTGATGTGCAGGTGTATTATTTTTCTTTGAGGTTATCCTTTAATGTATTAAATTTTCCCTGCTTAAAACAGACTGCTTTATCTTGAAATCTACTTAACTTCCTTGCCATTTGGAAGCTCTTTCTACCCTATTCCCTATTTTTTGCTTTGCAGCTGACTTCATTATACATAGTTATCTCTGGTTCCCTACTTTCAGGTTTGCTTTACTTTAAATACTTCTCTATCTGGATTGAGTTCTGGGTGGTACTGTCATGTATGATAATCTCAGGTTGTTGTCTGCTGTTGTTGGTTCTCAGTCCAAAGAACAGCCTTTAGCATTTTTTGTAAAGTTGGTCTGATCATTACAAATTCCTTTAATTTCTGTTTATCAGAACATGTCCTATTTTTGCCATTGTATTGAGAGACTTCTTTGCTGGTGTATAAGATCTTGGTTGGCAATCTTGTTCTTTCAGAGTTTTGTATATGTCATTCCATTGTCTTCTGCCTGCAAGGTTTCTGCTGAGAAATTAGAGCTTAGTTATTGGTTCTCAAAATTTACTACTTGTCTTTGATTTTGGAAAGTTTCATTATTATATGTCTTGGTGATTTTCTTTTGGGATCTATCCTGTTTGGAGTTAGTATAACTTCTTGTATGCATATCTTACTGTTTTTCATGATATTAGGGAAGTTTTCTCTCTGACAATTTTCTCTGTGCTACTCTCTTCAAGGAGCTCTGGTAGTGTAATGGTTATGAATCGGGCTGTGAACCTCAAGGTCAGCAGTTGGAAACTACCAGCTGTTCCACGGGAGAAAGAGGCTTTCTGCTCCCGTAAAGATTTACAGCCTTGGAAACCCTATACAAGGTCGCTGTCAGTCAGAACCGACTCCACAGCACATAACAACAACAACAAAAACAACTCTCTTCATGTTTTGGAGTTCTGGTCACCCATAAGTTGTTCCTCTTCATGGTGTCCCACATAACTCTTAGATTTTCTTCAGATCTTCTCATTCTGATTGTTCTTCTAGCATATTAGTATTGCGAGATTTCTCTTCAAGCGCGCTAATTCAGGCTTTCATTGCTTTGCATCAACTCCTTTGCCCTTTCAGTCTGTTGCCCATTTCTGATATTCTAATATTAATCTTCTAGATTTCTAATTTCAGGTTTTATATTGTTTCAAACTTTGTATTTATTTTGTCTGTTTATTCTTATAGTGTTTTCCTGAATTCTTCTTAAGTTTTTATTGTGCTCTTCTTGCTTTCTTACATCTTTCTATTGATCCTTTGAAGGTACCTAAATCATTCTTTTGAATTCTTTCTCAGTTAATTCCATTACCTTTTCTTCTTCAGAGATGTTTTCTGAGTCTGCGTCTTGGTCATTTGTTTAAGCCATTCTCTCTTGTTTCTTCATGTGAGCTAAAATTAAGTGTGGGGCTTTGTAGGGTTGTTGTATTTTTAAAAGAAAAAAGGGCAGTTGTTGGATCCAGAGGGAAGAAATCTCAGGGAGGCTCCTGCAATGCAAGAAACTTTCAAAAATGATGTGTTAAAGTCGTCTATTAATATTGTGAAGTTTAAAATTTTCTCTTCTCAATGCTGTTAGAATTGGTTTTATGTATTTTGGCATTGTGTCATCGGGTCCATAAATGTTTATTATGGCTATATCTTCTTGGTGGATTGACCCTTAATCATTATGTAATGTGTTTCCTTGTCTTTTGTGGTGGATTTTGCCTTAAAGTATATCCTATCAGTGATTAATATTATCAGTGGGCACTATTTCTACTCAGCATTATGCATCTGCTTTGGTAGCTCAAACTAGCCCAGTTCCCAGCCAAGTGAGGTCACTGTTGATCATAGCACACCCCAGGACAACCAGAAAAGGAAAGCCAAGTAAGCCAAGATGAACACTCAGGAGACCCAGGCTAAATTCAATTATTTGAAATTCAGAACTGGATATCAGAAAATGAGATTGCAAGCAGGGAGCAACTTCCTGGGGAGGATCCCCAAGAAGTTTTATAGGAATAAAGATATAACCAAGAAGAAATAGTGTAGATCATAACTTTGCTTAATGTAGCAGGTCACGTAGGGTACCCACTGGTCTACATCATAAGATCCAGTGATATAAAGAAACTGCATGGTCATGAAATTCCCACAGTTTAGTTGGCATTAAGAGTTGAGTCCTAAGAACAAACAAGATGGCGGATCGGGTGGACGTATAGCAGAGAGCTCCGCCAACAACAA
>NW_006408805.1:2757771-2762616 GCF_000296735.1 Chrysochloris asiatica | reverse complement strand
TGTTTGTTGGCTGCCCAGATCTCTTCCTTGGTGAGGTGTCTGTTCATGTCCTGTGCGCACTTTTTAATTGGGTTATTTGTCTTTTCCTTGTAGAGGTGTTGTAGTTTCCTGTATATTTTAGAAATGTGTCCCTTGTCTGATATGTCTTTGCAAAAGATTTTTTCCCATTCTCTGGGTTCCCTTTTTACTCCAAAGAAGCATTTTAAAGTGTTTTCTTGATTAGTCCCTATCTTCTAAACACCTAATTCTAAAAGGGCCCATTCCATTTTAAAGGGTTAAAAAAATAACAACATGCCACACTTCAAATTGGCCAAAGCTTTTTCTGCTACAGAAGCAGTTTTTAGGAAGAAATTATCATCTAGCCCCAAAGTTATGCAAATGCAGTAGTTATTTTTGACATTGCTAAAGAATAGTTCTGTATACACATACACTGTTTTCTTACCTTATCATGCAAGGTCTCAAGTCATAATTTAGATGTTCCTAAGTGATTAGCATTGGGGGGCATGCCAAGGAATTCTTACAGTGTTTCCCTTAATCTGCTTCCTTGAAAAGGTGATTAGCACTTTGGAGGGGAGTGGAGGGAACGTCTAACAAATTGCTTGCTGATCAAGGTAAATCAAGCTGTCTGGCGAGATGATTGGTTGGCATGTGTACAGATGTCATACCCTGAGTTGTCCCGTATTCAGAGCAGAATGAAAGAGCTTGTCTTTTTCAGAAAGATCTGACTTCTCTTCAAATGCTATGAAAACAATTCCTCCTCCAAATAGAATCACTACAAATTATTTGATGTGGAACAAAAATAGAATGAAAATATACATGTGACACTGGTAATACAACAAACATAGTACTGTTATAAAAATTTTAAAAGACTACAAGACAACATTTCCAGTGCTCTCTAAAAATAGCTCATTGAGAATGATTCCTTTATTGCAATGCTCTTTAATTGCTTGGGTAGCTTTAAAGAAAAGTCACTTCCTTACTGGCTAGAACTTTGAGAGTCTTAATAGTCAAAGTCAGGAGCTCTCCTAAATAATGTCATAGCAGGAACCCTGGCACCTTCTGGGACTGGCTAATTAGTGAATCACAGTCATTATGTAAACAAGTACCTCCTGATTGTCAACAGCTTATATTTTTCCCCAACACCCATGCAAATGAGGCCAGCTGAGTGGTAGTCCAATGCAGAATAGGAGAATGATGGCATTTCAGAACCAATCCCTTTGAAAAACTCCTGGTCAGTGGCATGTTTTCCAGCATCACAGCAACATACAAGTCACCAGAGTATTACAAATTGGCAGATAGGTAGTGGGGTACTTCACTAAAGAAAAACTTCACTAAAACTTAATTCCAGACCTTTTACCTTCATAAGTTTTTGTTGTTAAGTGCCATCAAGTCAGTTCTGACTCATAGCGAGTCGTGTAGGGTTTCCGAGGAGCAGCTTCTGGGTTTGAACTGCCAACCTTGTGGTTCGCAGTCCAGTGCTGATCCTACAGCACCACACCAGGAGTCCAGATTGCCTTTAATTTTTACTTCAACCTGTAAACTTCAGTACTAAGTACACAAATACTCATGGGACCCTAGTGTTGTTCTTAGGTGCTGTTGAGTCAGTTCTGACCCATAGTGATCCTATGTACAATAGAATGAAACACTGCCTGGTCCACGGATCCTAGATGTGAAACAGAAAAACTACGGTCGATATAACTAAAAGCGCCATCGGGTCAATAGGTGAACTATAATTTGAGGTGGCTCTGAAATTGCTGATTTCATGTGGGTTTTGATTCCCCTCTTATGAGAAAACATCTATGTCTTATAACCATCCGCAAAGGAGATAGATATGACTTTCATGAGCCCTTGAAATACTTTCCCCACATGACTCAAGAAATACCTAAGGTTTTATTTTTCTCCCTGGAAGTCTGAGCTGAGACCAATGGTTTCCGTCATAGCAAATCTGTGTTATGAAACCTCTGCACTTCTGAATTGTTGGGACTGACTCTTTTCTTTTCTTTCCAATTCCCTTTGTAATCATCTCAAAGCCAAGTGCTCATTTCCACCAGAACTTTAAACATTGTGCCTTTATGTAGCACAGCTTTTAATTTTCCTCCCTAACAGAAGTGATTGTTTATGTTGTAAATGCCACATTAGTCTCCATGAAATGGAGATGGAATTGATTTTCATTTCAGAGATTTCACAGCTTGCCCCAGAACTTTATGCTTGATTGCCAATGCTCAGAAATGCATGGGCTTCTGAGAGGTTCAGAAATGCTGTGTGTAACATGACATATAAAAATGTGAGCATTTAGCAGTGTTTGTTGGAAGATGGTCCACTGTGTCTCAGTGGGTGTGTTTGGCCAGTAACTCGAGTAAAGGTGACACCTTCAAGAAACTGGCTTCAGTCCCCCATCAACTCACCAGAGTACCCCAATCTTCCCTGCCCAAAAAATCTAGATTTATTCATTGATTCATTGATCCTTTCTTTCAACAAGAGTTTCCTGAGCACCATCCCAGAACTGCCTACATGTTATGGGAGAAATAGGAAGGATGCCATATGAAGGGACTTCAAAAAGTTTGTGGAAAAATTCCATTGTTGTTCCATTCTTTTTTCCCCCCAAACTTTTGATGCCTCCTAATACACTTTGAGAAGCTTAAAACCTAACTGGGGAGAAAAAACACAGGATGCAACCAGCAAATTTGGCAGGGACATGCTGATGTATTCCAAATGGAATTCAGAGTATAAGCTGCTGAAAGCAGAGGAAGGGGAAAGCAGTAATGACACTTTGAGGATGGGGTGGTGTAGAGGGTAGATGTCGGGCTGACTCAAAGGAAAGGTTCATTTTTGCTTTGTCTCCCCTGTAGCCCCAGTTTCCTTGGGGAGCCTGTTGCATTTCACTACTGAAGCCAAGATGAGCAGATGGCTCCATTCTCTTCCAGGGATGAGACAGAATGCCACTGGCAATCCATGGACTTGGCCAGCTGTTGGCCTAAAGATCCAGAGGGCATGTCTTCCAAGGGATCCACCATGCCTAGATCTCTTTGTGTTCAGTCCCTTCTAGAAGCCCCTTCCTCTGCAAGCACTTCTCCAAACCTGGAGTTCTTAGAGTTGACATTCAATCTAATATAGTCAGTACATTTGTCATCATTCCATTTACTGCATTTAAATATGGGCTCAGCAGAACAACATCTAAGCAGCAAGCAATTTATATAGCAGTATTGGTGGTGACAGGACTCCTGGTGTGACACTGTAGGATAAGCACTGGACTGAGAACCACAAGGTTCTCAGGTCAAACCCACCAGCAGCTCCTTGGAAACCCTTTACAGGGTCACTATGAGTCAGAACTAACTCTAGGGCACTTAACGACAGCATTGGTGGTGGGAGGAGCCCTAAGGGCTCTGTGGTTAAGTGCTCTGGTAGGCTGCTAACTGATAAGTGGGTTTTTCAAACCCACTCAGCAGTTCAGCAATGTATTTATTCCCTTAAAGGTTATAAAACCATTGCCCTGGAGTTAATTCTGACTCAGGACAGAGTAGAACTGCCAGAGGGTGTCCAAGACTGTAAATCTTTATGTGAACAGACAGCCACATCTTTCTTCCATAGAGCAACTAGTGAGTTCAAATTGCCAGCCTTTCAGTCGGTGGTCAGGCCCTTAACCACTACACTACCAGGGTTTCTTCCCATAACAACTATAGCCTTAAAACCCTGTGGAACAGTTCTCTTCTCTCACATGGAGTCTCTAAATCAAATCAACTCAATGGCATTGAACAAAAACAATCTTAGAGATGGCGCAGCTGCTAAAGGACATCAGGGGAATCTTATTCTGAATTATTATCATCATTGTTATTACGAGCATTTCTACTTAATTATGTCTAGTTCCATTGAGTTTAAATATTAATGTTAACTATATGAGCTTTAGAGTCCCGGTGTGGTACTGTAGGATGAGCCGTGGACTGCCAGCCCCAAAGTCAGGGGTCCAAACCCACCAGCCACTCCTTGGAAACCCTACATAGGGCTGCTAAGAATCAGAACCAATTTGATGGCGGCACACAACACCAACAACATATGAGCTTTATTGGCAAAATACTTAATCTGAGATTAAAATAGAAATCTTCTGATTTATCTTAACCTGCTTCCCCAAATTGTTGTTGCTGTTGTTAAGGGGCGTTGAGTTGGTTCCAACTCATAGTGACCCCGTATAGCTTTTCCAAGGAGCAGCTGGTGAGTTTGAACTGTTAACCTTACAGTTGACCTTACAGTTCAAACTGACCTTGCAATCCAGCGCATTAACCCACTGTGCCGCACCAGGACTCCAAATTAATGGTAGAAAATAAAAGCCCCAATGCCATTGCTAAGCAATTAATAATGTGTTTGCTTATCAAAGGAGCCCTAGTGGTGCCATAGGATAAGCACTGGATTGCTGAACAAAAGGTCAACAGTTCAGACCCACCATTCGCTCAAGAGAGAAATGAGGCTTTTTGCGCCTGTAAAGATTTACAGTTTCAGAAGCCTTATATGTAGGTCGACATGAGTCACACTCAACTCAAAGGCAGCAGGTGGAGTTCCTTTTATCAAGATGAAAACTAGATTCGATTTAAAATTCCTGAAATTCCAGCGTCTTTACTACCCTAATGTACGAAATATGCTCGGCACCTTTAATGTGTATGAAGTTTCTGCTAAAAAAGAAGTATCAATGGACTCTACTGCATTATTAATTTTCTTGAATGCTGGAGCATCAATCACATGATTAAGTGTGTGTGTATATGTGTGTGTGTGTGTGGTATTAGGGATCCACAGCTTAACTATGTGACCTTGGACAAGTAACTTTAGGCCTCAGTTTTCCTCATCTTTAAAAAAAAA
>NW_006408805.1:2753016-2757671 GCF_000296735.1 Chrysochloris asiatica | reverse complement strand
GATCTCACAAAAAAAAAAAAAAGAGTTGAGTCCTGGAGTGTGCAATAATCAGCACCTGGCTGGGAACTGGGCTAATTTGAGTTACCAAAACAGATGCATAATGCTCAGTAGAATTAGTGCCCACTGGTAATATTCATTTCTGATATGATGCACTTTAAGGAAAAATCCATCTTGTACCTTCTCTACCATGAAGAACCGAGGAATGAATTTTAGACACTGCCCTATTTTGGTGATCAGTAGGTGTCACCACAGACAGCTGGCCCTGTGGGGTAGTGTCATGGACTGAAATTGTTTCCTCCCAAAATATGTGTGGTAAATACTAACCTCCTGGTGCTGCCATAAGATAAGAATTGGGCTGCTAGTCACAAAGTCAGCAGTTCAAACCCACCAGCTGCTTACTGGAAACTCTATTCAGAACCGACTCGATGGCACTTAACAATGACCTGCATAGTGGATTACGAATCGGGCTGCTAACTGCAAAGTTGACAGTTTGAATCCACCAGCTACAACTTCCACCATTTGTAGAATGAGTTGTCTATGTCACGCTAATGAAACTAAGTTAGTATAGAATATGTTTTAAATTCATCTCTTTTGAGATATCAGAGATTAAACAAGCAAGCAGAAAAACCAGAGATGGGGAAGAGAAATGCCAATCCACCTAAAGATGGCCCAGGAGCCAAGAAGCTCAAAGAAACAAGGACCCTACTTTAAAACTGGCAGAGAGAGAATGCCTTCCCCTACAGCCAGCATTCTGAGGACAGACTTCAAGCTTTCCAAACTGTAGGAGAACAAGAAAAAAATGTTTTAAAGTCATCCGCTTGTGGTACCTCTGTTATAAGAGCATTCGATAACCAAGAGAGGTAGGAAGCAGTGCCTGAAAGGCCAATCTACCCCAGTCTTCTGTAGTGAGCCTCCAAGGCAAGGCTCTCAACAGCTTTCCGCCTGCGAGGGCAGGGGTCTGACACACTCATTACCAGTCCTCTTCCTGTAGGTCAGCATGGCCCTGAGTCCCTGTCAACCGCATTTCCGCCCAGTGTTTACATTCTTCTCAGATTCGTCAGGATAGGTAGTCCAAGTCCTAGCTAATTAGATATCCGCCATGGTCCAGTATCAAGGACAGCATGAAGGAACAGACCTTCAGTTTCCCACTTCCACTTACATTCAACAATATCTTCCGCAAAGGGTGTAAATAGACAATAAAATACAGCCTTCCCTAGTGCAAGGAATCTTGGTATCATATGTAGTAGTTTATGCATTAGACTTCCAACCACAAAATCAGCAGTTTGAGTCTACCAGCTGCTCTGTGGAAGAAAGATGAGGCTTTCTGCTCCTGGAAAGATTTACAGGACCCTTTACAAGGGTTACTCTGTGTCAGAATCAACTCCACGGTATACTACCACCACCCACTGGTAATCACTACAGCCCTGCTGCGGTGCTGTAGAACTGCTAACCACAAGGTCAGCGGTTCAAACCCACCAACCTCTCCTCGGATACTCTGTACACTGAGGAGCTGCAGTGGTAGAGTGGTTAAGCACTCAGCTGCTAACTGAAAGGTTGGAGACTCAAACCCACCAATCATTCCTCGGGAGAAAGATGTGGCAGTCTGTTTCCATAAAGATTGTTGTTGTTAAGTGCTGTGGAATAGGTCCTGACTCATGGCAAACCTATATAGGTTTCCAACAAGTGTCTAGTGAGCTTGAACCACCAATCTTGTATTCAAACCAACCTTGCAGTCCAGTGCATTGACCCACAGCATCACACCAGGACCACAGCCATGGAAACTGTTTGGGATAGTTCTGCTTGTCCTATAAGATTTCTGAGAACGAATCAACAGAATTAGCCACAACCTGTTTTGGTTTCTATCCACTCCAGAAAAGCCCCTGAGTGTCACAAACAGTTTATGCTCGACTACTAACTTAAAGACTGACCACAAAAGAAAAACATGGATATCTGCTTCCATAAAGATTAAAGCCATAGAAAGCCTAAGTAGCAACTCTGCTCACTAATACCTGAGGTTGCCATGAGTTAGCACCGACATGACAGGCAGTGGGTTCTTGGTTTAACCACTTCACACCAGGAGGATCACCTCCATTCATAATAATTCCTAAAATGTGCAGATAGCCCTTTCCAGTCTATAAAGCACCTCAAAACCCACTGTTACATTCAAGTCTCAAAACAATCTTATCACCAGGTATCATTATCCCTATAATTTTGATGTAGAAACTGAGACTTAGAGCTGGAAATCGTTTAACTGGGATCATGCTCATCTATCTCAGGCTGTTTCTAATATTTCACAGTTGCCTCCCAGATCCCAGCTGCTACTGATGAGAACACTAGCACTTATCCTGCCAGGATGATAGTGCTTCTGGGCAGTCATGGTTTCCAGCTCAAGGAGAGCAGGACTGATTCATCTGTGCTTCTTGGATCAGTGCTGCATCAACATCACAAAGGGGGTTCTCAAAAATAAGTGGAGCCTGTGTTGATGGTCAATAAGAACCCAAACTATGAAGTCATAAGAGAATGAAACACTCTGGATGGGCCAGCTACCAGGAAGAAGTGAAAATAGTTCAAGTAGGCTGAGTGTAGACAGCCCCCCTCCACCACCACCACCACACACACACACCTACTCCTGCTATTAAAGCTCTGTTTGAAATTTATTTGATGATCCAGGTTTCTCAGTAGGTAGACAGTGGACAATAAAGAGAAGTCATGAGTTGATAGCCTCCCTGCACTCTGGGATGAAGATCTCCAGAGGACCTCCAGACAGAGAGAGTAGGGAGACATAGAAAATCTCAGACTTACCATGTCCAGCACATCTTGTTGTTGTTGTTGTGAAGTACCATTGAGTCAGTTCTGACTCATAGCAATTCTGTATAGGGTTTCCAAGGAGAAGCTGGTAGATTTGAACCACCAATCTTGAGGTCAGTAGTCCAGTGTTTATCCTATGGCACCACCCCAGAACTTGTGGCACATTTGAAACATTCAATAAAAATCTATGATGGAATGAGTGGGAATCAAGAGCAGAAGACAAATGAGGGAGAAGGAATTGTGCTGGATAAGAACCAATTGCATAGGAAATCTCAAAGGTCTTTCTGGCTATATAAGGAGTCATGGGGTTGGGTTGGGGTTGGCATAGATGTCTGTGGATTCTAGGTCTGCTTTATTGTTGTTAAGTTGTTGTTAAGTGCTATGATGTAGGTTCCAACTCGTATTGACCCTGTATAGGGTTTCCAAGGAGTACCTGATGAGCTTGAACTGCAGACCTTTTGGTTCAAACCAACCTTGCAGTCCAATACATGAACTCATAGCGCCACACTAGCTTAGCCCATGAATATTATTTTATAGTACTTTTCCATCTTGGCCATTCTTTTCTGAAAACACTTCATTTTATCTTATTCCAAATGCCAGAGAATCAAATGTGTGATTTTTTCAGTTGATAGACTATGTTGATAACTATATAGTTTTTTTAGAAAAGCATATATCATTATTGTCTGTTAGAAAATTCTATAAAATATTGGGTTTTTTTGTTGAGTGCTGTCAAGTCGATTCCAACCCATTAGCGACCATTCTGTATAGGGTTTCCAAAAAGCAGCTGGTGAGTTTGAATCGCCAACTTTGCAGTTCAAACAGCTTTGCAGTCTGGTGCATTAACCCACAGCGCCACACCAGGACTATTAGCTATGTTTATATCTAAAGTTTATATTCAGTCTTCATTATAACCAGGAATATGTTTGTACAAACAAGCTAATGAGCTTATCCTTCCAGAAAATTCTCTTTAAAAAGCAGGCTACCCTCTTGGCCAACACTATTATATTCATTGTTTACTAATGGTCTCCGAAGGTTTTTCTTTTATAGCTTAAGCCACCAACAGTAAAACAAATTTTTAAAAAATCAGCATATGTCCAGAATAAATGTATTTATTCGTAAATTATATATGTACTCCTGGTGTAGTAGGTTATGCACCATGAGCTGCTAACTGCAAGATCAGCAGTTTGAACCCAGCAGCCACTCTGCGGGAGAAAGATGAGGCTTTCTGCTCCCATAAAGATGTACAGCCTCGGAAACCCCATACAGGGTTGCTATGAGTCGGAATCACACAGCAAAAAACCTCAACAACCTGACCTAATATATGACATGCATTTTCAAAAAACATGGACATTTTAGAAGTAAAATATCAAATAGCCTTTTGCTGTACAGCAAAGGGTCAAAAAACACCCAGAGTTTCATGACCCACTTTGCAGACCACTCAGAGTCTTGGTATGGTGCGGTGGCGCTGTGGGTTAATACCTTGAACTGCAAAGGAGGTGTTAACCGCAAGGTCGGCAGTTCAAGCTCACCAGCTGCTCCTTGGACTCTCTATACAGTGTCACTATGGGTCGGAACCAATTCGACAGCACTTAACAACAATAATTTTACACGAGACAGCACTCAATGCATCTGAAGTAAATAGAACCAAAGAAGCATTTTTAAAAATCTTTTATTGTGAATTATGTGATAGTTTACATGGGAGAATATTGGTTTTTCATTCATTCTATGGTATATCATATCATTGCCATGGTTACAATCCCCTCCATGCAATCTTTCCCCCGTACCCTCCAGGTCTTCAACACACAGTCGCTCTCCCTCTCTGGATCTAAAGTCTCCAGCTGCTCCAT
>NW_006408805.1:2684903-2744818 GCF_000296735.1 Chrysochloris asiatica | reverse complement strand
CAGAGCTCCTTTTGTGAGGATTAGGTGAGTTAATTCATGTCAAGTTGTTAAAGCACAGCTTGGCTCTTAGTAAGTGTTCAATAAATATTAGATACTGATGTTTTTCTTCTTACACATTGAGTGCTAACTACATGATTCTTAAAACAAAACTCACAGCAGATTCATATTAAAGATAAGTGTCATTGCTTGTAAAGACTGAGGACTCTAGGTCTACATTGAAAGTTTTTCCGAAAGGATTTGGTGGCGTTGAAGCTACTGTGCCTCACCTGCTACCCCCTTCATAAAGTTGATTCTCTTGATGGAAACCAGCAATTTCCACAGCCAGGTAAGTGAAGAAAGAAAGATACCTTGATCAATTAGGAGTATCACATTCTCCAAAGCAGGAAAGATGACAGTTTCCCTCTCTCCACCAATTTACAAGAACTTCTCACTAAATTCATTCATTCTCTAATTAAATATTAACTGAGCACTCTCTGTGTACCGTGTACCACACACTGAGCTAGATGTTAAAATACAACTGGGTTTGCTTCAGTAGTCCTCAGATTCCTCAAAAGTTCCCAGTCCTATGGTGGAGACCTATGAGTACTAAACAAATGCTGACAATAAATAGAATGTGGAAAACTAAACTGTGCCAGAGACTTGAACATCACTTATAAGAGCCCTCCACAGACTTCTCGTGAACAGGAAAGGGAAAGAAGAGACAGATTTTCCAGGCAGAAGTAAAGTCCTGAGCAAGGGCAGTGGAACATGGCAGAAGATGTGTCTTGGATGTAGAAATGGGAAAATACCTCTCTGTGGCTGAAGGGAAAGGAATCGTTGGATTATCGGAAAAGAGAGACTAAAGAACTGAAGGATCTTGAGGTGATCAATTTTTTTGTGTGAACTTGGCTAGACTATGTTTGGCTGTTTGTTCAAACAGTAGTCTATTTGTTGCTATGTAAGTATTTACATGGAGTCCTGGTATGGCACTATAGGATAAGAACTGGACTGCTAACTACAAGGTTGGTAGTTAAGATCCACTCATTGACACCTAACAACAACAACAACAACATTTAAATCAGTTGACCTTAAGATTGCCCTCTATAATATGTATGTTGTTGTTATTGTTGTTAAGCTACTGTTGAGTCCATTTTGACTCATTTCTGAGAAGTGGCTGGTGAGCTTGAGCCACTGACCTTGTGGTTTAACTGACCTTGCAGTCCAGCGCATTAACCCACAGCGCCACACCAGGACTCCATAATGTGGATGGTGCTCATCTAATAGGCCTCATCTTATCAGTTGACGATCATAAGAGCAAAAAGACTGAGGTTTCCTAAGGGAGAAGGATTCTGTCTCAAACTGTAGGACATAGACATCAGGCCAGAGTTTGCAGCCAGCTGTCTAACTTACAGATTTGGACCAGTACAAACCTGTGCCATTCTGAGAGCTAGGCGTTTATCCACAGACTTAGGTGATAGAACCCTGCCATTGTAGTCACTTTCAGGGGTTACACTGGTGAGAATGATACGATGACAGTGGTGAGAATATCAAAGACAATACTTCTTAGTGTGGGCTCCAAATTTGGATCTTAGTAATGAAGAGAACCAAAAGAAATTTGGTGTTGGGCTCAGTACTCTTCCCCTACCCCTCCCACACACACACACCTCCCGACCCTCTCATGGCCAGTAGAGATGAAGGGGTTGAAGAAAGTGCAAAGAAGTGACATGGAGAAGAGTGACTAGAAACTGGAAGGAGATGTTTTTTCACAGAAGTTATTGGAATTAGATTGTTGCCAGGGGAGAACTCTCTAGCTATGTGAGTGTGGGGGAAGAAGGAGGACAGGAAGACAGAGGCTGGGCTCCTGCAGACCTTTTCCTGGTACAGGCCTGTTTCTTCTTCACTATTTTATTTTTCTTAACTTTCTGGTATGTTTCTTTTTTTTAAAGAGAGGATTCTAGTTCTCATTTTGCATCAGAGAATAGTATTGATTTTACATCCATGACCACTGAAAATTAGAATTTCTTCATGAAGTTGGGTTCTTTTCTTGTTGTGTTCCTTGTCTTTTTAAATATAACTGTCTGCACTTTGAAGAACCCTGGTGGTGTAGTGGGTTACGGGTTGGACTGTTAACTGCAGGGTCAGCTGTTCCAATCTACCAGTTGCACCATGGGCGAAAGATGAGGCTTTCTGCTCTGGTAAAGATTTACAGCACAGGAAACCTTATACAGAGTAGTTATGAATTGGAACCAACTCAATGACACACAATAACCTTCACTTTGGGGCTTCATGGCTAGAATCATTATTAGCTTCTCCTACCCAGCTAGTCCAGGGGATCAGAAGCCAGCAGCCTGCAAGCCTATATTTGAGGCTGGAGGACGGATAATGGCCTTGAACTGAGATAAGTCCCCATCCTCACCTCACCTTCCGGTGACTTCATGCCGTATCTTTGGACCACAGGCTTATTGACTTACTACTGATTTTCTTGTCAGGATAAATTCCTCCAATCAAGATTTAAAACAAACTAGGAGATTACTAAAGTATTGGGTGTGATTACAGCCTGATGCTTTTTTAAAAATGTGATTAGGATACTCTTATCTGAATTCTTTGGGCCCAATTTAGGCATGATATAAACCTTCCTTAAAGGGCAAGTCTTGTTTGTTTGTTTCCAGCAAGCACCTTTCCTTCACATCTGCCTTTCTTGCTGCACATTGGCTCACCAGGAAGAAGGAATAGATTATTCTTCCCACATCATTTGGTACCGTTTGTACATGTTAAATACCATTATCAAAAGAAAGCTCTCCAAATAAACATTGAGCCTCACTGCATGGTCTGAGTTGAAGATGAGAAACAGACATACGGAGAGCATAAAGTGAGAGAGGTTAGTTTTAGAGATGCCATCCTCAGCACTGAACATCTTAATTTTCCATCAAGTTTTCTTTTAATCTCGCTTTCTATTAAAAGTCTTCTCAAAGCTAATGTAATAAATTTAGATTTGCAGCCAGATGCAAAGCAAAACTTTTGGCAGGGAATACTCTATCAAAAGACATTGCAAATGAAATATGCTCTCCCTTGGGGATTATTCTACAGTTTAATTTAATTTGATATTTCAAATTAAATTAATTCAAATGGTTATGCAGTTTCCAGGGAAAACAGACTTCATTTATGATGTTCTGCCACCAAATTGTTTAGCAGCTCTCATATATCTTACATTGTTAACTAAGAATGATAAATAGTGACAAGGTAGGCTCTTCTCATTTCCCCGTCTTAAATAAAACACACACAGACCCTTCCGACACCACACACTCCTTATTGTGTAGCATGGACTCTTCTTACTCATCATCTCAAAGCATGTAATGAAGATGCATGGAGCCTCATGAAAGGAACATATGTGACAATTTCCACTTTATAGATGAAGAGACAGTAGCAGTGGGCCTTACCCAGCCTCACACACAGGGAACTTGGATGAGGGATGATAACTCAAATCAAGTACCCATGTCCTCAACCCTTTGCTTAATCAGATTGTACTCCAAATTTGTAGCCCCCTAGCTCTTAATCTATTCTGAGCTGGGGCGTGTATGTGTGTGTGTGTGTGTGTGTGTGTGTGTGTGTATAATGGACTTCTGTGATCAGCACTGGACTGTGAAACACAAGGTCATCGGTTCAAATCCATTAACTGCTCCTTGGAAACCCTATACAGGGTCACTATAAGTCGGAACTGACTCAATTATATATATATATATTTATAATCTGAACTGACCCAAAATTGTTAAATGAGGTCATTACTGAGTAAATGTATTAATATAGATATTTTATCTCCCTCAAGGTTGTCTTTTTTTTTTTTCATACAGTAAAATTGCCCTTTTTTTTTTTAATTTTTGTGATTGTTGTGTTTTGTTCCTAGTCTAGGCTATCTGAACATTATAAAAAGAAAAATCTCAAAGTAAACATTCAGCCTAGCTACATAGTCTGAGTTGAAGACCGGAGGCAGACATGTTTATTTGTTGAAGTCCTAATGTGGCACTTCAGGATAATACGCTGGACTGCAAGCTTGGTTTGAACCTCAAAGTCGGTGGTTCGAATTCACCAACCACTCCTTGGAAACCCTATACAGGGTCGCTATGAGTCTAAACCAATCTGAACATTATGAAAAAAAAATAAATAAAAGCTCTCAAACTAAACAGTCAGCCTAGCTACATGGCCTGAGTTGAAGACACAAAAAGAAGTAAACATATGGTGGTAGTTGTGTGCCATAGAGTCAGTTCTGACTCATAGTGACTCTGCATAGGGTTTCCAAGGCTATAAATCTTTACAGGAGCAGAAAGCCTCATCTTTCTCCCGCAGAACAACTGGTAGTTTCAAACTGCTGACCTTGAGTTTAGCAGCCTGACTTGTAACCACTATACTACCAGAGGTCCTTAGGTAGACATATGTTGCTGTTGTTGTTGTTAGGTGCCATCGAGTCAGTACCAACTCATAGCAACCCTATGCACAGCAGAACGAAACACTGCCCGATCCTGGGCCAACCTCACTATTGTTGCCACCCTTAAGTCCATCAATGCTGCCTCTTGACCAATCCATCTCATTGGGGGGGTCTTCCTCTTTTTCTCTCACCCTCCACCTTACCAAACATGATATCCTTCTCCAGCATACAGAGAGCATAGAATTAGAGCTACACATCTGTCTGTGAAGTGTGAGCCTGAAGGTGGCAGCCCCTCCGTGAAACTAAATGGTCCCAGCTGACTACACATTGAAGAGGAAGTCACACACACACACACACCCTTTCCTAAGCTGCTCTGACACAGGTCACTTTGACTTGGGAGGCTGCCTCTGGTGTGGGGAGTAAACAAAACACGCATTCACCAATATCCGATGTCCTGGGGAACTTCTGTGTCTGTTGTTCTCTTTTCTTTTATAAAGTAGGTTTATTGAACACAGCTCCTTCAGTCCATTAACCTCATGTTCCTAAGTGTTGGCTTGAAGAATGCAGAACAACTCATGAAAGGTGTATATCACTGTATCATCTTCGTACTTACTGGTTACATGAAAACCCTAGGCTTTTTAGCTAAAACAAAATTCATTGTTATCATTAGAGACTCTGGCATACCAGAGAAAGCTACCTTAACCACAGACCACTGCTCCTGCCTTTAACAAAGGACACATGTGTTAGAGATAGTACCAGCCTTATCTACGTGACCATCTTCTCCACACCTCCAGCACCACCCATCCCAGCTCTGTTGCCACTTACAACCAACAAGGAAGCCTATGGAACTCCTGATTCTTTTTCATGCTCTCTGCTTTGGAAGAGTTCTTCAAAGGTACAGCTAGGAAAGTCTATGACTTAGATCTTTGTCAGGACAAATGGAATTTCCATTCATTTGGCACTGAACTTTTTTTGGGGGGGGGGGATTGGAGTCATCAGAATGCCAGTGATAGTTTGTACAAAGCTATTATTGTTAGGTGTCAACAAGTTGGTTCTGACTCATAGTGACCCTATGTACAACAGAAATCAAACACTGCCTGGATCTCTACCATCCTCAAAACCTTTGTTATGTTTGAACCCATTGTTACCACTGTTGTGTCTTCTTCTTTTTTCCTGACCCTCTAATTTACCAGGCATGATGTCCTTCTCCAAGGACTTGTCTCTCCTGATAACATGTGTAATTTGTACATTGTTGTTTCTGTTGAGTGCCATCCAGTCAGTTCTGACTCATAATGACCCTGTACATGGTTTCCGAGGAGAGGGGCTGGTGGGTTTGAACCTCCAACCTTACAGTTAGCAGTCCAGTGCTTTCATACCAGGACTCTGAAATTTTGTATATCAATAGTTGTTTTGTAAATCATACCCAGACTTGAAAGAGTTCAGTGTTTGGTCATTCAGTGTACTTTTCAGATACAACACCCAGTGAGTTTATTCTGCTGTAAGGATAATGCTATTATGCAATCATTATTATTAGCACAGTAATGACAATGTTAATTCTACAGCTGCATAATTAACTCACCAACCAATTAGCTTCTAGGATCCTTGAACTCATAAATACCTAACTAATTCTGACATTTTTTTAAAGCCTTGTTTTCAATTATTGGGAAAGAAAGCTACAAAACCCAAAAGTGAAGAGTCCTAAAGGTAGTTTCAAAAGCTAAAATCCATAGACTACCACCCATAGTGCACCTACCATGAGTTGGGCCCTATTTTAAATACAGTACATTGTTCCATCTTTATAACTCAGTGATAGATCCTATTGTCTCCATTTTGTAATAAGTGGAAACTGAGACATCAAGGATGACAGAAACTAGATCAAGATCACACAGCTAGGCAATGCTGAAATTTGAAGCCAGTTTTTTCTTTTATCTAAAGCCCACATTCTTACTAGCTGTAATATTCTGCCTACCTTGCTTACAGATAAATGCAAATTGAGGCGCATGAATTTTATTTATCTTTGCCCATTCAATCCTCCTTTACTTTACCCTTTTTTTTTTTTTCTCTCTCTCTCTCTGACTTTCTTATTATCATATAGAATTTGGTATCTAATACTAGTTATCAACTCTTTTTTTTCTCGTTTTCATTAAAAAGAAATATTAAGAATCCACTTGCAGTGTGTAATGTAATAGTAACCTTGCCAAACTCTTGAACCACTGGTCATTCTTGCCTTATAAGAGCTCATATCCCAAAATTATTGTAACTCTCTCATCAGATGACTCAATGTATAGAAAGTGGTCCCTGTCTGTGAAAAATGCTTAAAATAATAAAGTTGATGTAGTCAGCAGAAGAGAAACCTGAGCAGTGTTTTTAAAACAGCTTTCAGGTTCATAACAGATATTGAAATCTTCCCAGATGTTTTCTATTGCTACCCATAATGGAACAGAAGGAAAAGTAGTTAGCTCAAAGCAATAGACATTCTGATTATGTGTAAGAACTTTCTCACTGTGAAGAATTGTTAGACAATGAGTCGGTTTACTGAGACAGGTTGTCCTTGAAGACCTTTCAGAATAAGACAGTTTGCTTCCTAGAGCATTTTAGGTTTCAGGGGAGTGGACTGAATAGGCTGAGTGTAATGGTCATCCAGCCCTAGAATCCTTTAGTTCTGCAGAATGCATTCATACAGTTTGTCTACACTGTCAACAAAGTAGAAGTTCATCAATTTCATATATTCCACAAAATAGCTATAATATAAATTGTATTTAGGCTAAATGATCTAAATTGATTTTCCTGTCCAAATCATATTGAACATCACATCCATATGAAGAAATTAAGTAAGATCGTTTAAGATAACAAATTTAACTGAATTTTTTAAATCTAGATTTTAGCTCCTTATAGTTAAGTATGGACTCCTATCAGCACTGGACTGCAAACCACGAGGTCGGTGGTTCAAATCCAACAACTGCTCCTCGAAACTCCTATACAGCATCACTGTGGGTCGCAACCAAGTCGATGGCACTTAGCAACAACAACACATAGTTGTTCCAACCCATAGCGACCCTGTATAGAGTTTCCAAGGAGCAGCTGATGAGCTTGAACCACGAAACTTGCAGTTCAAATGACTTGGACTCCTTAAATGTTGTTGTTGTTAAGTGCCGTCGAGCTAGTTCCAACTCATAGTGACCCTGTGTAGGGTTTCCAAGAAGTGACTGGTGAGTTTGAACCGTTGACCTTATGGTTCAAACCAACCTTTCAGTCCAGCGCATTAACCCATAGTGCCACCCCAGGACTCCCTTAGATAAGTGTGTGTAAATCCTAGCCACCTCTAGAATGTTACCTGTCATGTATTTTATTGAGATCACTCATGAAAAGGAAAATGTATGCACAGCAGTCACTAAAAATCTTGGTTCTAATCCTTGCCCTGTTGCTTACTAGCGTGTATAATTCATGTGATGTATCTGAGCTACAAAGAGGAAAAGGTAAAACCTAGCTCCTGGTAATGAGGGACAATCATGTTCAATAGTGGAATTCTCACCTTTCAAGCGGAAGACACAGGTTCAATTTCCACTAAAGCACTGTCATCTATTAGTGCCACTTCTGTGTTGGTGTAATACTGAGCAGGTTTCGGTGGAGTTTACAGACTAAAACTAGGAAGAAAGGCATGGTGATCTACTTCTGAATACCAACCAATGAAAACTCTGTGGATCATAACAGTCTGATTCACAACCAATTATGGGGATAATACAGGACTGGGCAGCATTTTGTTTTAGCATGTGTTGGGACCAACTTGATGACAGCTAACAAGTTCCTAATATGATAGGGGTTTAAATAAGATAATGTTTGGAAATTGCTCAGCAGAACACTTGGCACTTGGCATGGGTTGGTTCTTTCCCAATACAAAGTTCCATGAAATCTTTTAGATTTCACATTGGACCAGTTTTTGTTGTGGTTGTTGTTGTTAGGTGCCATTGAGTCAGTACCAACTCATAGTGACCCTATGCACAACACAATGCAATACTGTCCGGTCCTGGGCCAACCTCACAATCACTGCTATGCCTGATCCCATTGCTGCCGCCACTGTGCCAATCCATCGTGCTGGAGGCCTTCCTCTTTTTCTCCAACCCTCCACTCTACCAAATATGATATCCTTCTCCAGTGACATCCTGAAAATATGTCTGAAGTAGGAAAGACAAAGTTTGACCATCCTGGCTTCCAAGGAGCACTCTGGCTGTACTTCTTCCAACATAGATTTGTTTGTTCTTATGGCAGTCCATGGTAACTTTTAATAGTCTCCTTCAACACCATAACTCAAATGTATCAATTCTTCTGTAGTCTTCCTTTTTCATTGTCCAACTTTCTTATGCATATGAGGTTATTGACAATACCATAGCTTGAGTCAGGTGCACCTTAATTCTCAAACTGACATCTTCAACACTTTAAAGATGTCCATACAGCTGATTTATCTAACATAATACATTGTTTGATTTCTTGAGTGTTAATTCCATGCATGTAGAAGGTTGATCCAAGCAAAATGAAGTCTTTGACAACTTCAATCTTTTCTCCATGGATATGCATGTTGTGTATTGGCCCAGTGGTATCAATCAGGCCAGTAGTATCACAGTAATATTATAGATGCATAGTAGTTTCATAGTTGTGGCTGAGTGTCCATGTATACAGAGTGAAACTGCCCCATAGGGTTTTCAAGGATGAACTTTTGAAACCTGATTGGTTGACCTGTCTTCCAAGGTGCCTCTGAGTGAATTCAAACTAACCTTTCAGCAAGTTGTCAAATGCTACCCATGTTTGCCATCCAGTCACCTTAGTATCACAGTTGTTGTTAAGTGCCGTCAAGTCAGTTTCCACTCATAGATACCCTATATAGGGTTTCCAAGGAACAGCTGGTGGGTTTGAACCTCTGGCCTTGTGGCTAGCAGTCTGGTGCTTATTCTACAGCACCACACCATGACTCTCGTATCATAGCAGAACTGAGAAATAAAGGATCCTCCTCCAGCACTACCAAAGTGACATTGGGAAGGTCACATGACTGCTCTGGGCCTCAGTGGCAATTCTGATTTTTTCTATCCTACTGTACGTCAGGTACCAATTCCTTATTTTCAAATCCACAATTGTCCCAAATTGGATAATAAACCACAAGGTAGATAGTACACCCTTCATTTTACAGATGAGGAAACTGAGGTACAGCAAAGTTGGGAAACTGGCATGCAGTCCTGACTCAGTTTCCTACTGTATGAAATGAGGCTGGACTAAGATCTTTAGGGTCCCTTATGATTTAGATAGTAGACTAATGCAATTCTGGGTTTCTTCCCATTGCCATATCCAGCCTGAACACATTAAGGCTGGGGTTATGGAATGATTACAACAGTTCATTTCCATATCTCTTACTCTTCCCACTCCCTTAATACTTGTCTCCTTCCCCCGTGAAGCAGTTTTTTTGGATAACTCTTTTATTTCCTTCTTAGAAAAACAATTGTTGACTTTTATTTTTCTCTGAGAAAGGATTTTCGGGTGTGGTGACAATTAGAACAGAGTACTTTGGAAAAGAAGTCACTTGAAAAATGATCCTATTTCCTTTGAAGATGCTCTTGTAGTATAATTATGAACCATCTGCTAACCTCCTCTCCCCTTGCATGATCTTTGTGGCTCTCTGCAGCTCATGTCCTCACGAGAGAACCGACAAGAATGAGGAGATGAGTATTTCTCATTGAGCACCAAAGAAGGGGCAACTTGAGCAACACTAGTTAATGCAATTTAGAAAAGGTGTAGAGAATCCAAGCAAACTGTAAATACTAACAAATGTTCTAGGGATTAGCAGATAAATCGTATTAGGAGAGAGCAAGAGAGCCAAATTTATATAGTTGAGAAAGGATCCGGCTCAGAGGGAACACAATCACAGTCTATAAATATCTCCATGAAAACAGTAGAGAGGAAGTAAGGGAATTAATCACCGTCTGCAAAGCTGCGAGGACAAGGTGCAATCACCCTCTGCTTGGGGAGGGAGATGGAAAACCCCCATAGTAAAAAGTTCAGAGCGGAGAGAAGCAATTGGGCAAAGAGACAGGCTCTTGGGGAGAGTGTGGCCGTGACTCTATTGCTACTTGGAGACTGGAGACGGGATGAGATTAAATGCTAATATGGAAATAGAAGCTAAGAAGGCCCAGGCAAGGCTGGATGGAGGTCAAACAAGATGACCTCAGTGGTTCTTCTACCTAGGATTCAATGAACTGAGGAGTAATTACTTGCTCTTGCAAATTGCTTGGTAAATATGGTGAGTAAATCAAAGAAGCCGGTTTCTATAGCAGAGTAGCGAGGGACCAAGCAAACTGCATGCTACAGAGTCCAAAAAAGACCTCATGCAGATTTGTGTTTGTCAGTGAGACATTTTCATCATCATGTGGGCTGACCCACTTAATAAATAATCCACAATGATTAACATGAAAAGCATCTTCCCTTGTCAGACAGGCAGTGAACCAAGGGCAAAATCCACCCATCTCCCTGTCCCTATCCCCTTCCCAAAGAGTCCTCTTCTTCCCTCCCCACTATACACATGCCTCCACCCTTCCTGCCCCACCCTCCCCTTTCAGCAATATTAATGGTTACAGCCTAAGTACTTGAACAGAACTGAGGCCTCTCCTCCACAGAGCCTGTTTAGAGATGGTCTAAAATGTCTGCTGGGAATAATTCTAGCCGTAGGCAAGCTCAAGAATTATTGATGAAATAACCTTTTGGGGCCTGAGTCTGGGGTTTTGCAGATGCAATGGCAAGATTATTGTTTAAATGGGGACTTGATCAGGCGGTGACCTAGAAAACATTTAGTCGTTTATTGCTTTCACAGCCTCCAGGGGCGAACGCTGTCTTCTGCCATGGAAGCCTGAGCAGCTTATTGGGAAAGGATGTAAGAAGTGGACAGTGAGGCAGTGAGCTTGTCTGCATGCCAAAAAGTTCAGACGCGGCATCTTGTCCCAAGACCGGAGGGCCCTGGGTCTCCTTTGCATCACTGAGACTGGGGTGATATAAAACAGTTCCCCTTTGCAGTGATTTGCTTTTTCTCCTTAAAAACTCAGCCTCACCAGATTTGAGGATCAGATTAATCCATCACTAGGGAGGCAGTTATTAATGGGACAGCCCTTGATGGGGGATATAACGCTAAGAATGGTTCAAATACCAGTGAAGCAGTTGTTGCCAATTCCAACTCAGAGTGATCCGGTGTGTGCCAGAGTAGAACTTAACTCATTGAGTTTTTGATAGCTGGCCTTTCAGGAGTAAATCATGGGGCCTGTCTTCCAAGGTGCCTCTGGGTGTATTTGACCTTCTAACCTTTTAGTTAGCAGCCAAACACAGTAACTCTTTGCACCACTCAGAGATCCCTCCATTCAAATGGAGACTGAGAAATAAAAGGGGAGAGTCAGCTGGGAGGGCCACATCCATGGCCATACTGCAGTGGAGGATTCTGTGTCCAAAGGCACCAGCCACTAAGAGGACCATCTGCATAGAACAGCACTGCAAGGCATAGAAAACACCACAGGCGCCTTCGTTAAGCTGCACATAGCTGTTCGCTCACTGCTTCACTCCTTCACTCATTCAGCAATCCGTTTTTACTGAATGCCTGCTCTGTGCCAGGCACTTTGCTTGATTTAGAGATTCCAAGTTTAATAAAACAACCTCTGTTCTCAAGGAGGCCAAGGCAGTCACACAAGATCCTGAGTGCCATGTAAAGTCTTAGACGGATACACAAAGTCTTCTCTGTGAACACAACATCAACTGCACTCCAGAAGCTCTGCAGAGACCTCATGTGAACAGGCCTTTGAAAGATGAATAGGAATTTGCCAGTTCCAGCAGGACAACCCAGTAGGACCAATGAAATTGCATGACTTGCTCAGGGAATAGTAAATTGCCCAGCATAGCTGGGATGTAGTGTGTTTGATAGGGAAGGGCATGAGATAGATAATAATAGCTTCCAATATTGATGGCTGACTTGAAACTGGGCTAACACTCTGCCTTGTACTATCTTATTTAATCTTCACAACAACCCCCTGAAGTGCAGATGATTATGTAACTTGCTGAGGGGCCCAGTTTGTCAGGAGCAGTGTAGAGATGTGAGCCCTACTTGTGTGAGCTGAAGTCAGCCACCAAGCTCTGTAAATCTGATTTACTGAAGGCAGGGCTCCAAAGTCTGAAACACTGTAGGGCCACTGAGGCCACTGACCACTAATGGACACTGAAACCCAGTTAGATGCTGCAGCTGGAAGGATCCCAGCCATTTTACAAAGGACCTTGAATGAAACATTAAGAAGTTCAGAACCACTGGAAGTTTTTGAGCCAAAGCATGAGATGAACAGATCTATGCTTCAGAATACACTCTGGAAGCAGTGAGGGAGGCAAATGAGAGCAAACTGGAAACTGGAGGCAGAGAAACCCATTGTAAACAATGCTTCTCAGAGTCTGGTCCACAAACCGCCTGCCTTAGACTGTTCCAGGCCCTTCCTCGAGCCCTGCTGAGTCAGTAGTTTGAGGGTTAGGGCTGAAATAATTTTCCCCAGTAGTTCCTAGCACTCCAAAATGTAAGAACCACCGAGTTAGAGGCTAACTATAACACCAGCAGTATCCCAGCTTAGAGGTAACGAGGACCCAAATGTGGGCAAAAATCACCTAAGTCAATAAGTTGGCTTAGACTCATGGCAACCCCATGTGTGTCAGAGTAGAGCTGTGCTCCATAGGCGCTCAGTGACTGTGCCCTTTGGTAAATAGATTGCCAGTTCTTTCTGCTGAGAAGACTCTAAGTGGACTGACATCACCAACTTTTTAGTTAGTTGTTCCTGTTAAGCACCATTAAATCCGTTTCAGCTCATAGCAACCCTGTATATAGGTTTTCCAAGGAGTGGCTAGTGAGTTTGAACCACAGAACTTGTGGTTCAAACTGACCTTGTGGTACAGTGCTTATTCTATAGCACCACACTGAGTGCTTAACTTTTTGCATAATTCAGGGAGTCTTGCCAGGACAGAAATCTTGCAGAAAGACACAATCATTGGGAAGTACTTGGTGAGGAAGAGAGAAAATCGAACATCACTGAGGCTTCCAGAGTGAGTGACTAGATGGGCTGGTGGTGTCAGAACAAACAGGGTGGGATGACATGGGAAGGACCCAGTTAGTGTGAAGGATCCATTTAAAGACATTCATTTAGTTCTGACTATCATGAGTTTGATGTACCTGTAGGATATGGCAATGGCGATGTCTGACAAGTTATTTGAAACTCTGGTGTTAGGCTCAGTAGACAGGTGGCCAGTCTTCTGTATAAACAGATGAATTTGGGGGTCTGAATTCATTGTATAGAGAGTTGAATTTGGGGGTCTGAATTCATTGTGTAGCAAAATGAATTTGGGGGTCTGAATATCCATTGCTTCTGTTGCACCAAGCAGAGTTAATCAGTTTCCCCTACACCTTTTGCAACACGCAACGCTATATGTTGTTTCTTTGTTTTATATCATCTGTTCCTTCACTAAACCACAGGCTGATTAAGTGCAAAAGCCCATCATTACTTATAGTCCTATCATCAAGCACAATGTAAGATTCGTTGTTTTTTTTAATGTTGAATAAATGAAAGAGAATAGAGAACACAGACAAAATTAAGAAAAGTTCTAAGAATGTAATCTTGGGGAACAACAATGTATGAGGGGTGGGGAGAGGAAGACAAGTCTTCAGAGAAGACTAACAGAGAGAAGCTAGTGAGGTGGGAGAGAAAGACGGAAGAAAGCAACAAGGAGGAAAGACTTTCAGTTTCTACGAAGAGGCCAAGCAGATTCTCCGGCTAGTCAAAGTGTCATTCCTTTGGGGAGTAAGGCTGGGGCTAACACAATGACAAGCACCCAGGCCTAGAAGTGTCAGGTGGTTCTTTCCTTGTATGTCCAAGCAGCCCTGACATTATGGGGGTAAATTGTGACGTCATGGAAACCCAGAGAGTGACTGCAAGAATCCACAGAGCTACTGCAGACCTAGCTCTCACTTTAAATTTGCAAAGGAGTTAGCACAGTGACCCGATCACCTAAGGCCATCTGGTGACTTTTTCCCTTATCTTCTTGATCTCTGTTTTTACCCTGTTGTAGTCAAGTGCCCTCGAGTCGGTTCCGACCCATAGCGACCCTCGGTAGAGTTTCCGAGAGATGGCTGGTGAGCTTGAACCGCCAACCTTGTGGTTCAAACCCACCTTGCAGTCTAGTGCATTCACCTACAGCACCGCACCAGGACTCCAATTTTTACCTTGTTGTTATTGTTGTTGTTGTTGTTACGTGTCATCAATCCAGTACTGACTCATATAGCAACCCTATGCACAACAAAATGAAACACTGCCTGATCCTGGGCCAACCTCACAATTGTTGCCATGTCTGAGCCCATTGATACTGCCACTTTGACACTCACTGAGGGGGGTCTTCCTCTTTTTTCTGACCCTCCACCTCACTAAACATGATATCCTTCTCCAGCGACTGCTCCCTCCTAACAATATGCCCAAAGTATAAGAGACGAAGTTTGGCCATCCTGGCCTCCAAGAAGCACTCTGGCTATACTTCTTCCAACACATGTCTGTTTGTTCTTTTGGCAGCACGTGATACTTTCAATATTCTCCTCCAACACTTTATCTTGTTGTTGTTGTCAGTTGCCATCGAGTCGGAACCAACTCATAGCGACCCCATGCACAGCAGAAAGAAACAATGTCCAATCCTGGGCCAGCCTCACTACCACTGTCACACTTGAGTCCATCAATGATGCCACCTGGCCAATCCATCTCATTAGGGGTCTTCCTCTCTTTCTCTGACCCTCCACCTTACCCAGCATGACATCCTTCTCCAGCGACTGTTCCCTCCGGACAGTATGTCCAAAGTATGAGAGACAAAGCTTAGCCATCTTGGCCTCCAAGGAGCACTCTGGCTGCACTTCTTCCAAAACAGATCTATTGGTTCTTTTGGCAGTCCATGGCACTTTCAGTATTCTCCTCCCACACCACAACTCAAAGGCATCAATTCTTCTACTATCTTCCTTATTCACTGTCCAGCTTTCATATCCATATGAGGTTATTGAAAATACTATGGCTTGGGTCAGGCGCACCTTAGTCCTCAAGCTGACATCTCTGCTCTTCAATACTTTAAAAAGTTCCTGTGCAGCAGATTTGCCCAATGCAATACGTCGTCTGATTTCTTGACTACTGCTTCCGCTGGTGTTGATAGTTGATCCAAGAAGAATGAAGTCCTTGACAACTTCAATCTTTTCTCCATTGATAAGAATGTTGTTTATTGGTCCAGTAGTGAGGATTTTTGTTTTCTTTACATTGAGATGCAATCCATATCGTGCTCTTTGATCTTCATAAGTAAAAGTTTCGAGTCCTCTTCACTTTCAGCAAGCAAGTTTATATCATCGGCATATTGCAGGTTGTTAATGAGTCTTCCTCCAATCCTGACGCCACGTTTTTCTTCATAGAACCCAGCTTCTCTTTATCTTACAACCCCTCAAAGATTCAAACACACCGCCATCAGGTCTATTCCGACTTATAGTGACACCTATAGGGTTTTCAAGACTGTAAATCTTTATTGGAGCAGACAGCCTCCTCTTTCTCCCTAGAGCAGTTAGATCCCAATGCTTAACCCACTGTACCACCAGGGCACCTTCTTGATCTCAAAGGAGTGTGAGGATTTTGTGGGAAAACAAAGAACCCCTGAAAATGTCACACCAAGTGTTAACAATAATGTTACCAGTAGTCTAGGCTTTTTTGTTTGGCTTTTCCTTCTTTTGGTCCTGGTCTTGTTTCATTGGTCTCAGCTCATGTGACCACATTGTAAAATTCCATTTTAGCAATTTTTCAAATGTTTAAATGTGAAGCAAATACTATTCCTAAAAAGCTATGGAATTGTTGTCTTCACTCTCTCTTTCTCTTTTTTTTCTTTTGAATTGCTATAAGGTACACTGCAAAGCTTCTGCTGGTAGCCTGTAATTTCTGAGTGGTTTTCTTTAGGCAAAAGAGACTATGCAGTGTCCCATAAATATCATCACACCTTACATTCAAAGGACCTCTGGTGGAGAAATCAAGATCTGGGCCTCAGAAAGTAGGAGGTGCCATATAAGAAGGTTCTGTGGGGTCCTCCCCACAGACTAGAGACAGTGTGAATGCCAAGTGTACAACGGGGTGAGCAAGAGTACCCTTTAACATCCAGTTATGCAGTGACAGTCCCACCAGGATCGCTCTTGTCACCTAAAAAGTAATATTCTAAAACTGACCTGGTTGCTCTCCTTAGGGACCCAACTCTTCACATACCGAGTCCTGATGTGGCGCTGTGGATAAGCACTGGACCGCAAGGTCAGTTTGAACCACAAGATCAGCAGTTCAAACCCACCTACTGCTTCTGGGAAACCCCATACAGGGTCTCTATGAGTCGCAACCAACTCAACAGCACTTAACAGTGACAACAACTATTGGAGTCCTGGTGTGGTGATGCGGGTTAATGCACCAGACAGACTACAAAGCCGTTTAAACTGCAAGGTCGGCAGTTCAAGCTCACCAACTGCTCCTCGGAAACTCTATACAGGGTCGCTATGGGTCAGAGTCAACTCGGTAACACTTAGTAACAACAACAATGCCCAACTTAGTTCTATGTCTTAAGAACACAGCCAGCAACCAGACAGACACAGTACATAAAGCTTACTTTGTAGCAGAGATAGTAGCATTCAAAATGTTGTTGGCAATGTTAGAAGGAATCATAGTAAGGGTGGCCAATGTGTTATCAATGACTTACTATCTACCAGAGGTCCCTGGGTGGCACAAATGACTTGCGCTAACCTAAAAGTTGGTACCGCAGAAGAAAGACCTGACAGTCTACTTCCATAAAGATTTTGCTGTTGTTGTTAGTTGCTGTCAAGTCAATTCCTACTCATGACAACCCCATGTGTGCAGAGTTCAACTGTGCTCCATAGAGTTTTCAAGCCTTTGAAAACAGATCATCAGCCTGTCTTCAAAGGTACCTCTGGGTGCATTTGAACTACCAACTTTTTGGTTAGTAATCAAGAGCTGAACTGTTGGTGCCACCCAGGGCCTCCTCTGTAAAGATGGCAGCCAAGAAAACCCTATGAAGCCAAGAAAACCCGTGAGTCAGAATCAACTCTACAGCAAAATTGCCAGCAACGTGGGATATAGCCCTTAGTTAGCCCAGAGCGTCAGTAAAGACCCTAAGTCCTCCTTTTCCAACCTGTGCAGTGGTCCTTTGGCCCCAATATTCTCCCAGAGATCCATTTGGGAAACTGAGGGCTCTGGTTTTTCTGCACCTTTCCCTCGAATTAGTTACCAAGGCTTCATGTTGCTTCCTTCATCTGACCTTCCTCTCCACTCCTCTCGGCCTCTTTCTGGACCGGTAGTTGTTCCTGTCACCAGGCATCTTACAACAGCCCTGGTTTACCCGCCTCTGGCCTCTCTTCCTTTTTCTCTGGTCGGCTCACCCTGTCCGGATCAGCTTTCCAGAAAGGTTGTTCTTCCTCTCCTGCTCAGTGCCTTAGTCATTTAGTCAGCAAACACCGATGGTTTGCCTCATTGAAAACGTCAGGATTTATGTTTCAAAATAGAAATGGATACCAGTTGTGTCTCTTGACTGAAAAAAATAAGATCAACCCCCTTGGCCTGGCACTAGAGGCTCCCCTCCTGGAAGCTAGCTTTCCAGGTTTGTCTCCTCAGATGACCTGATCCCATTTCCCCAACCACGGCTTCCGCCTTCCTGGGCTCATTGCCCCTTAGCTTGTACCCTACCTTCTGGAATGCTTTCTGTCTGTCTCCATTTCTCTATATAGTCTTCAGTATGTATTGCATCTCAGTGTTAAAAAAAAAAAAAAATCCTCACAACTGGACCAATAAATAACATCTTGATAAATGGAGAAAAGATTGTAGCTGTTAAAGACTTCATTTTACTTAGATCCACAATCATTGTTCATAGGTAGTAGCAATCAAGAAATCAAACATGCTGCATTAGACAAATCTGCTGCAAAAGACCTCTAAGTGTTAAAGAGCTACGAAGTTACTTTGAAGACTAAGGTGTATCTGAATCAAGCCCTGGTATTTTCAGTCGCCTCATATGCATGTGAAAGAAGGACACTGAATAAGGAAGACACGACAAGAACTGATACATTTGAGTTATGCTATTGGTGAAGAATATTGAAGGTACCATGGACTACCAGAAGAACAAACAAATCTGTGTTGGAAGTACAATCCGAATGCTCCTTATAAACCAGGATGGAGAGACTTTTTTTCTCGCACTTTGGACATATTGTCAGGAAGGACCCATCCCTGAAGAAGGATGTCGTGCTTGGAAAAGTGGAGCATCAGTGAAGAAGAGGAAGGCCCTCAATAAGATGGATTGACACAGTGGCAGTAACAATAGATTCACACATAACAATTTTGAGGATGGCTTAGGACTGGGCAGTGTTTCGATTTAATGGCACCTAAAAACAACCACCATTTCTAT
The DNA here is from genome assembly GCF_000296735.1 of Chrysochloris asiatica. Taxonomy (NCBI): domain Eukaryota; kingdom Metazoa; phylum Chordata; class Mammalia; order Afrosoricida; family Chrysochloridae; genus Chrysochloris; species Chrysochloris asiatica. The sequence goes on along the minus strand of NW_006408805.1, from coordinate 2,725,914 downwards.
TCTCAAAGGTCTCCTTATCCTCAGGCTCAGACTTCATGTCACCTCCTCTATAAAGGGCTTCTTTGATGAACTCAGATAAAGGTAGCATGTCCCATCACTGAATTTATCCTGAGGCACATGCTGTGCACACACCATGCACATACACTCCTCCACTGGCAAGGTCCCAGACTCTATGTGTGTATCTGCCACTGGGGATCCCTGACTCTGCTCAAGAAAACGTGTTAATCAACGTAGCTATATTATCTCCGGTAACTACTACCGCAATCTTATGAAGTAGGAACCATAATTATTTGAGGTGACTTCAAAAAGTTCATGAAAAAATTAAATGAAAAGACAATGGACTTTTTCCACAAACTTTTTGAAGGCCCATAATGTCCCAAATTTCAGGTGAGATCGAAGAGTGAATTGCAAAAATCAAATCACATAGCTTGTAAGTGGCAAAGCCATAATTCAAACCCAATTTCCATCAAATCCCATGTTGTTGTTGTGAAATGCCATCGAGTCAGTTCTCACCCATAGCAACCCTCTACAGTGTTTCCAAGTTGCAGCTGGTGAACTTGAATCACCGATCTTACAGTTCAAACGGCTTTGCAGTCTGGCACATTAATCCACAGTGCCACACCAGGACTCCTACTATATTGTGCTTCATGGGACAAGAATCCTTTAATCAACTACCCCAACACCTTGCATACTGTTTACCTGTAATATGTATTCATTACTATATACCCAGCCTCTAACAACAGAACCTAAGGAGCCCTGGCAGTGTAGTGGATTATGAACTGGGCTGCTAACCACAAGGTGAGTAATTTGAATCTATGTTGCTCCTCAGGAGAAAGATTAGGCTTTCTGCTCCCAGAAACACTACACAGAGTTGCTATGAGTCAGAACCAACTCAGTAGCACACAACATCACTACCACCAACACAGAGCTGGGACATCTAGATGCCCAATCTCTATGAATAAAGGAATGGAATTCTTGTGTACCACTCCAAACCTTCTAAATCAGAATTGCTGAGAACAGAGCCTGAGAATCTTGATTTTAACAAAGGCTCCAGATGACCCTTAGGCAGCCAGCCAGCATCTGTTCACAGACTGACATGATGAAGCTAGTCCAGTCTCTCCATTTTATAAATTGGGACACTGAGCCCCACTACTGTTAAGGGACTTGCCCAAAGTTAACAACACCTACTCCCCACCTCCAATCTTCTATTCTAGCTGAGGCTTTTAATTCCAGCTCCTCATACTTTTAGCCCAGCTGCCAGATAAGATACAGAAAACAAGCCCATATCTCCATCTTCCCTGTCTGTTGTTATTAAGTTCCATCGAGTTCATTCCAACCCATAGCGACCCTGTATAGGGTTTCTAAGGAGCAGCTGGTGAACTTGAACCACCGACCTTGCAGTTCCCTGTCTAGGGGGATCTTAAATTGGTTTGTCTGACTCTTGCTTCTGAAGAAGTCTTTACTGATAGCCACATCTCAGATTAGCTGAGCAGGGAACAGCCTCTGGGCAGCTGACCTAGAAACTCCAAACTACAGCGAACTAAGTCTTTGACCTGAAAGTGCCTTACTATTGCATTTTGCTTAATGCAGATCCATCATCTTCGGAATCTCCTTTTTGCCTCTTTAGAGAGAAGCCAAGTTGCCTGGCAACCATGTGTTTGTAAGGTAGCAAAACCGTTGATCAATAAAGTTCTGGCTTTCTAACTGCTCCTAGAAACAGTGTCTGGCCTGCAAGGTTCTAATAGCCAATGTCTCCCTACTTCTTAGAAGCTAGTTAATGTATTAGAAAGAAAATAAGATTTGGGTTGATGTGCCAGTTCAACCACATATTATTAGCTACGGGATCTTAATAAGTCACTTGCCTTTTCTGAACGTTGATTTCATCCTCTGTAAGGTGAGAGGATTTTTATGAAAACTCTCTAGTTCATTCCATTTCTGACATCTATTCTGTGTTCTGTGAAGGCAGTGTGGACTGCTCCTGTGTCCTGATGAAGACGTTCAATATGATTTTGGCCTTTCTGTACTATCAGAACAATTCACTGAGGCATGAAAATAGATCAGTATCACTGAGAGGTTAGGATATGTTAAGGATATCATCCTTCTCTCAACCACAGCTTTGCACTGCTGATACCTCCCTTTCATGAAGACAGATAGCAAGACTGGGAAATCCTCAAGAAATGCCCTCCATATGTTTTTGAGTCATTTACACTGAACCCATCATAATATTGTTCTTTGAAGATCCATTTACATTTGTTCTAAAGGCTTATTTTAAAGCTTATGCAAATGAGCTAGATTAAGGTTTCATTCTGGAAGCCAAAGCTGGAAAATGGGAACTTCAATTTAAAGCTTGGTGTAAGTAGAGTTTTATATGTGTACTAAATAGCTCGCTCTTAGCCCAAGTATCCTCCATTAACCCTCTGGTGTAGTAAAGTCCCTGGGTGGTGTAAATGACTTGCACTTGACTAGCAATCAAAAGTCTGATGTTTTGAATCTACCCAGAAACATCAAGAAAGGAAGGCCTGATGATTTCTGCCATCAAAATTATAGCCAAGGAAACCATATGGAGCAGTTCTACTTGGTAATACACATGGGGTTGCCAGGAGTTGGAATAGACTGAACAGCAGAGGCTCTTCTGGTTTATCCTATAACCAACAGAGGCTCTTTACAAGTAGAATGCTGACTGATGGCACCTAGGGGTGATATGAAAAGATGAGACTCTAACCCTCCCCCTTTTAACTAGCTGTACAGCATCGGATGAGTCACTGAATTTCACTAGGCTTCACTTCTTCATTTGGGACTCACACTAGAGCTCAATGGTTTTTAATGCCAGAGTCCTGGTGTGGTACTGTAGGATAAGGACTGGATCGCAAGGTCAGTTTGAACCACAAGGTTGGAAGTTCAAAGTCACCAGCCATTCCTCAGAAACTCTTAAAGGATCGCTATGAGTCAGAACTGACTTGATGGCAGTTAACAACAACATATTAGAATTACTTGACAAGAATATGCCATACTTCTAGTCTTGCCCTGCTGAATCAGAATCTTCACAAGCAGAGCCCCAGAATCTGAATTTTTACATACTCCCCAATGTGTGTCCAGGTTTAAGAACCACTAGACTAGATGATCCATAAGAACTTCTCTCTACCTCCAAGATTCTGATTTCTTGCTGACTTGCATTTGTTGACTTGCATTTCTATGTCTGTTTCCTAAACATGAATATGCACTAAAAGTTCCATTCATCCTATGGTCCCTGTTGTGGAATCTGGATGCTATCTTTGAAGAATCTCTATGCCTTTGTTCAACTCTAACTAGTGATAAGGAACTATCCCATGTACTCTCAACACACCTAATGGAGACTTGAAGTGTGGAACATTGATTCCAACTGCTCCTGAATTACAAAGTCTCCAGAAGAGTAATTACACTTGTCCTATAAAAGCTAACAAACACAAAAAATATTAAGGGAATTTATAGACAATAAAGACTGATTCATTAAAATCGTATGCATGTTAGCATGCATATACTAATGTAGGTGTTGGGTAACACTGTGGGAATCTGGATTCAAATTTGTGCCTGTGCTCCAAAGGGTTGGTTGGGGTAGAAATGAGGAAGGAAAAGGTACAGCTTAAACCTAGAAAACTAGAGAAGAGGTTTGTGCTTAGGGAAGGACATCCTGCCTTTGACCCGATTGCCTATTCCTATTGTTGTAAAGGGAAAGCTGGCCTGTGTTGCACAATGCTTGGGGCTGGGTTTCCATTCAGTGTCTGCAGAGCTCCACGTCTCCTGTGCTCACACAGCCCAAAGCACACACTGTCTGATGATGCTTCCAAGAGGCTCGTCACTAGCTATACTATGGGGGACTCTCATGGAACATTGTTCATCTTCTGCTCAACAAGTCTGGCTTGTTTCAAGTAGCATGACCTCATTTTATTTGAAATCTAACAAGGGTTGCCTTCTCTGCTTCCAATAGCGAAAACATATATATATATATCTGAGCTTTGTTGCACAGATTTAAGAACTTGAATAAATTCATCTTTCAGCCCATTTTTGTGCCCCTTCCCCTTCCCTCCCTACACCCCTATCCCATCAAGAAACCAAATGCTCTCTCAATAAGCCTTTCATCTTGAGTCTCAGTCCAGCCAATGGATTATTGCCTTAGTCTTCCCTCCCAAGATAAAAGAGGCTGCTAGGAGAGAGCCATACTTTACTCATAGAAATAAATAGCAAATACCAGCACCATGCTTTCTGGGTAGGAAAGAGAGCTGTGAGTAGGGGTTTTTCATATAACCTCCAAGTCTGAGGATGTAGTGGCTACTGAAAGCAGATCAGACTATCCAGAAGGGCTTTTCTCCAGACAATTCACATGTTAACGCAGCACAAAAAGTAGACTGCAACCGTCTCCACTGAATTTAGCAGTGAGGCACTTTTGTTCCTTTCAATCCTATTTTAAAAGCCATATTTTACACTGTTGTTTCAATTCAGCCCCATCTGTATTTTCTTCCATTAATCACAGCAGAACTCCCCACTGCTGCCTTCATTACCAGCTCTACCTGAATGTGGAGAGAAAACATAATTAATGCCATTTAAAAAAATAATAATACATTGAAAATAGAGCAAAGACTTAAATAAAAAAGGAGGAAAGGGGGGGAAGACACGATTGGAATTAATAGGCCAAATTACCTTAGGTTAATCTGGATTTTAAGTCAGTGTTTTCCTTCTTTCTTTCTTCCTCTCCCCCAACCCTCTCCAGCAAATCACAACAAATCTAGAGTTCAGCTGAATGGATGATTTGATTTCCTCATCTCTACTGAAACAATGAAATATTTCTATAATATTAAAGCCGTCCAACTGATCAAAGTGCCTGTCAAAATTCTAAGTGCTCCTTCTTGCCCAATCCCCTCAGCTCTGACAAAATGGAGTGCATTTTATTTGCTGGCCCTGAAATCCCTGAGTTTTTTTAAATCTGGTACATGTGGCCCGATTTGCTGTTTGCCACATTTCCATCGTAGATGTTTGCAACCCTCCAAACTGGTGGCTGAAGTATTTGTGGTGGGCTGCGTCATCTACTAAGCAATACCAATACCCCCTTAGAGGTGGTTTGATTTGCTTTTCCTTTGCCCCTCTGACAGAAATAGAAATTTTACAAATATGTAAAATTTGTAAATTAAGAAATATGTAAAGCACAGAGCAGTTCAGTTAGGTGAGGTAGGTAGAGAAGAATGTGAACAGGCACAAGCAACCTATGCCTTGTCAGTTGTTCTTGGGTTTGAGTCAGGATACGTTGAATGAGGAGTCCTGGTGTGGTGCTGTACGATAAGCACTCCACCACGATAAGGTCAGTTTGAACTGCAAAGTCAACAGCTCAAACTTACCAGCCTTTCCTGGGGAACATATATATATATGTATCAGTTTGAACTGAAAGACTGCAAGTAGGGGGTTCAAACCTACCAGCAGCTCCTATACAGGGTCACTCTGGGTTGGAACCAATTTAATGGCACTTAACAAATATAGATAGATAGATAGATAGATAGATAGATAGATAGATAGATAGATAGATAGATAGATAGATAGATAGTTAGAGTAGTGTCAGTGCCAGTTCATTCAGTGTTCTGTAGGCAGGTGATATACAGAAGTTGGACAGTTCATGTTGCTGGAATGCACATTATGGATAGCAGCATGGAGCAGTGGGAAGAGTTCAGCTTTGGAGCCAAACCACTCTGGATTTGAGCTATCAAACATCTGGAACAAAAGTTAGCAAGTGTCGTAGTGTGCTATGGCTGCTGGAACAGAAGTGCCACAAGTGGGTGGTTTTTAGAAACAGAAATGTCTCACAATTCAGGAGGCCAGAAATTCAAACTCAGGGTAGCAACCCTAAGGAAATGCTTTCTCTTTCCACTGACTCTGGAGGAAGATTTTTTTGTCTTACAACATTCCTTGGTTCTTTGGTGATCTTTACTTGGCATCTAGCTCCCTGCTTTGTGCGAGCTTGTCCCTCTGTCTATGCTGTTTCTTATACCTCAGAAATGATTAGGTTTAGATTGACAAAGAAGAAGTAAAATTATATTTGCAGATGATCTGATCCTACACACAAAAAAGTATTACTACAAAACCATAGAAACCTTTATTAAACAGAAATATCAAAATGCAAAGCTATTATTTCTTGGCATAGCTTCCATCTGGGTCTATACATTTCTGAAAGCAGTGTTTCCATCTCTAACTTCTCCTACAAAGAATTCTGCGCTCTCTGATTTCCACCGCGTCAAGAGGGTGGAAATTTGAATCCTTGGAGGATTCAAGTCATATCCTTTTTCAATATTCTTTGAGTTTGGGGAGTAAAAAGAATTCTGAAGGGACAGATGAGGGCTATAGGGTGGATGGGGTAAGGCTTTCCAATGAAATTCTCATAGGACAGGTCTTGGTGCCCTCAAAGAATGAGCAGTTGAATTGTCAAGATGGGGGAAAAAATTCCTTGACACACTTTCATGGCCTTTTCCTCACCAGTGCAGTTCTCAGTTTTCTGAAACCTTCTTCATAATAAATGTCCGTGACTGCCCTGTGTCCTTGGAAAAAAGGAATCCCCAAAACTGTCTCCATAATCCTCCGAGCTACTTCTCTGCCCTGAATTTAATTGTCCCATCAGAGTCTTAGTGTGGCACTTTGGGTTAATGCGCCAGACTGCAAAGCTGTTTGAACTGCATGGTCGGCGGTTCAAGCTCACCAGTTGCTCCTCAGAAACCCTATACAGGGTCACTATGAGTCAGAACCAACTTGACTGCACTTACCAACAACTATCAGATCCCCTTAGAAGCCACTGGTTTGATGAGACCTTTGTTTTGAAGGCCCCCAAATGAGACTAAGGAGTCCTGGTGTGGTGCTGTGGGTTTTGCGCTGGACTGCAGTGTCGGTTTGAACTGTAGGTCGGCGGTTCAAGCTCACCAGCTGCTCCTTGGAAACCCTATGGGTCAGAGCCAACTTGATGGCACTTAACAAAAACAACAAGTGAGACTAAGGCAGGTGTATGACTAAGAGAACTTGTCTGAAACATTCCATTGATGACAGAGACATGTTTAAACGTGTTTTGTTTGTAAAAGACCCTCTCATGTAAGAGCTGGGACCCTAGCAGCAATACTCTTGATTGTTGTTGTTGTGAAGTGCCGTCGATTTGCTTCCAACTCATAGCAACCTTGTATAGGGTTTCCGAGGAGTGGCTGGTGAGCTTGCGATTCAAACCAACTTTGCAGTCCAGCACATTAACCCACAGCTCCACACCGGGACTCCTTTACACTAACCCTCATGTATCTATTAATATGTAGAGCATTGTGGTGTGGTAGTTGTGTGCTGTGGAGTCGGTTCCCACTCTTAATGACCCTGTACAGTGCTTTTGAGGCTGTAAACCTTTTCGGGAGTAGAAAACCTCATCTTTCACCTGCAGAGGAGCTGGTGAATTTGAACTGCTGACCTTGTAATTAGCAGCCCAACCTATACAAGAGACAAACTTATTAAAACTTCTTAGCTATAACAAACACCTTGAGGGACTGAATCGCTGGACCTGTGGCTCAGGATCCTAGTCTTAAGGGACACCAAGGTCAGCCAGAATAGCATATGCCACAAAACCAGTTTTCTACATCTACTTTGTGAGTAGTAACTGAAATCTTTAAATCTTGTGAACAGCCATCTAAAGTGCAGCTATTGGTTTTTCCCTGTCTGGAACAAAGAAGAGTGAAGACCATCAAAAACTCAGGGAAACAATTAGTCCAAAAGACACTAATGGGAGAGAAATATGGAAGAAAACTAAAAATAATGAAATAGACCAGACTTACTCGTCTGATAGAGACTAGTGGAACTGCCAAGACACACTAGTGGAACTGCCAAGCCTGGAACTGAACTCACCCCTATGGCTCAACCTGCAACCAAACAACAGACAGGCCTATAAGGTGAGCAGTAATACCAGGGAGGTACACACTCCTTAGAACAATCAACTGTAGGAAATCAAAACGGCAGCAATTTTCCCAGGGATAAAACTTAGTAGGTAGGAAGGGATGTTGTTGTTGCTGTTGTTATGTGCCATGGAGTCGGTTACGACTCATAGCGACCCTGTACAGGGTTTTCGAGGCTGTAAATCTTTACGGGAGCAGAAAGCCTCATCTTTCTCCCACAGAACAGCTGGTAGTTTCAAACTGCTGACCTGAAGGTTCACAGCCTGATTTGTAACCACTACTCTACCAAAGGACAAATAGAAATGATAAACAGTGAGAAAATGGGATTGTATTTATACGCAAAACAAAATGTATATGAATTGTTGACTAGAAAACCAATTTTCAATAAAAACGTTCACTCAGCTCACAATAAAAAGGTTAAAGTGATTAGGTTTTAACCTAAAAAGTTTACAACTAAAAAAGGTTAAAAATGATTAGGTTTAGGAACACCCTCTAATGATATGGCCTCATTAACATAAAAGAATCCTATTCCCAAACAAAATACAACCGTCTATGGGTGAAGATTCCTAATCATATTTTGGGTGGGCACAGTTCAATCTATAACAGTAGGTTACTACCACTGTCCTGGAGCAAGTTCATCTTTCTGAAGCACTGTTTCTTCAATTGTACAGTTGAGCTAATGCCTGCTAAATGAAATATGTATTTAAGTAATCACACCACAGTAGACATTCAGTGCATTTACATCACCTAGAAGAGCCAGAGAGCAAGATGCAGCCTCTGCCCACAGGGAGTTTCTAGTCTGACACCTTTGGGGATCAGACCTTGGAGATGTGGGTGGGAGAGAATCCACTGTCATTCATAGACTTTTTTTTCCCCAAGTAATTTGGTTACTAAGGAGTCCTAGTGTGGTGCTGGGGGTTGATGCGCTGGACTGCAAGATGGGTTTGGATTACAAGCTTGGCATCTCAAGCTCACCAGCAGCTCCTCAGAAACCCTATACAGGGCTGCTATGAGTTGGAACTGACTTGCTAGCACTTAACAACAAAGTCACTAATGTAGCAGTAAACTTCTTTCCATATTTCTGGGGGGTTTTCTAAGGACTGCTGGGTCAGAACAGACATTTCTGGGAAGGGAAAAGGAGTAAAGGAACCAAAAATGGGATGGTACAGTAATTTCATTTCTTAACAAATGAGAAATAAGCTCAAGATGTATGGATTAAGTGCTATTAATTACCACCCAGCAAATATTGAGCTGTGCTGCACTTCTAGGAAAATTGGAAAATCCATTCTGTGCAAATTCAGCCATCAGATGTGGTTGCTCATTTGGCACTGAGAAGAACACGTGAGGCAGCACGTAGCAGCTGGAGTTGGGCCCAGGCCCCAGATGGAAGAGGCCCACTTTTGTCTGTAGTCTTTCTGGGACTCCGGGTCATAGAGTTAGTAGTGAATTCTGTGCCCAAAGCTTTGGAAGACAAAGGATCAGAAAAGGTGGGGTGGGTAATGAGCGGGAGAAAGAGGTCCTTTCTCATTGTGTTTTGCTCCATTGCTTTTGCACACGTCATAGGTAGCACATGAGAAGATTTACATGTACCTGTCTGATTGGAAGAGATCCATATTTGTGCAGAATGCGGAAATCATCGGACAATCTCGTTGATATCCCATGCAAATAAAGTTTTACTAAAGGTAATACAGAAACTGCTGCAAGTGTACATTGGCAGAGAACTTCCAGAGGTTCAAGCTGGATTCAGAAGAGGTTGTGGAATGAGGGATATAATTGCTGATGTCCAATGGATCTTGGCTGAAAGCAGAGAATACCAGAAAGATGTTTACCTGTGCTTTATTGACTACACAAAGGCTTTTTGATTGTATGGATCATGACAAGCTATGGACAACATTGCAAAGTATGAGTATTCTGGAACACTTAATTGTGCTCATGAGGAATCTGTACATGGACCAGGAGGGAGTTGTTCGAACAGAACAAGATAACACTGAATGGTTTAAAATTAAGACAGGTGTGCTACAGGATTGTGTTCATTCACCATACTTATTCTACCTGTATGCTGAGCAAATCATCCAAGAAGCTGGGTTCTATGAAGAAAAACATGGCATCAGGATTAGAGGAAAACACATTAACAACTTGCAGTATGCCGATGATACAACCTTGCTTGCTGAAAGTGAAGAGGACTTAAAATATTTACTGATGAAGATCAAAGAGCACAGCCTTCGGTATGGATTGCATCTCAATGTAAAGAAAACAAAAATCCTCACCACTGGACCAATAAACAACATTCTTGTCAATGGAGAAAATATTGAAGTTGTCAAGGGCTTCATTTTTCTTGGATCAACTATCAATATTCATGGAAGCAGCAGTCAAGAAATCAAACAATGTATTGCATTAGGCAAATCTGCTTCAGAAGACCTTTTTAAAGTGTTGAAGGGCAAAGATGTCAGCTTGAGGACTAAGGTGTGCCTGACCCAAGCCATGGTATTTTCAGTAATCTCATATGCATGTGAAAGCTGCACAGTGAATAGGAAAACTGTAGAAGAATTGATGCTTTTGAGTTGTGGTGTTGGAGGAGAATATTGAAAGTGCCATGGGGTGCCAAAAGAACCAACAGATCTGTGTTGGAAGAAGTGTAGCCAGAGTGCTCCTTGGAGGCCAGGATGGCCAAACTTCGTCTCTCATACTTTGGACATATTGTCAGGAGGGATCAGTTGCTGGAGAAGGGTATCATGTTTGGTAGGGTGGAGGGTCAGAGAAAAAGAGGAAGACCCTCAGCGAAATGGATTGGCAAAGTGGCAGCATCAATGGGCTCAAGTGTGGCAACAATTGTGAGGTTGGCCTAGGACCAGGCAGTGTTTCGTTCTGTTGTACATAGGGTCGCTATGAGACGATACCCACTCGATGGCACCTAACAACAACAACAACAGCAACAGGGTTATTGGTGGAGCTGAGCAGGGTGTGAATTCCCAAAACACTGCTGAGGGTGGGACTGGGTTTGTGTAGCATTCTGTAGACAAAAGCTTCCATAGCTGACCATGTCCAAAAATGCCCTCAGACCAATTTGGAGATGGGGCAGAAGCTAATACTTACTGATGTGTCCTATGTGTTACCCCTGTGCTAATTGCTCGTATGTGGCTTGTTGTCCAGTTGGCTGCTATTCCTGGCGACCCCATGAACAACAGAATGAAACATTGCCTGTCCCCAAGCAATCATTCTGATTGTTGGTATGTTTGAGTCCACAGTTGCAGCTATTATAATACCTTCCAGCCTAGATGATTCATCCTCCAACATTATTCGGGAAACCATTATATTGTGATCATGAGTTTTCAGAAGTAGATCACCAGGCCTTTCTTCCTAGTCTCTGTAATTCTGGAAACTCCATTGGAACCTGTCTACCATGGGTTACCCTGTTGGTATTTGAAATATTAGTAGGACTAGTAAGCCACCACAATATGACAAACTGAGAGTACAACACACTAGTTTGTGTAACTTACCTAATTTTACTACTGGTATTTTGTTCTCATAACAGTAGGGAAACGGAGACTTGGCGATGCTAAGAACATGCTCAGGTCCTTAGCCAGAATCCACATAAGACTCAGAAGTCCCTGTTCTTTCCACTCCGCATGCTGCTCTTTCCCCTCCCCATGCTGCTCTTTCCCCTCCCCACCTTCTCCCAGAGGCCAGCTTGGGCAGGAACTGCCCCAATGAGGAGGGAGATGAAGGGCTAGTTCATACCCACTCTGTCTCCCCTTCCCACTCTGGCCAGTACCCTTCTCTGTGCTTGAGCGCTAAGCAGTAGCCAGCACACACTCTATCCTTAAAGGTGTGTCCCTGCCCCCTCCAAAGCTGGGCTCCAACCCAATGTGCTGACAGCCACCATTGTGGCCCAGTCCCCAGATCAAGAGGACACATTCATTTTCCACTTGGCAAACATCCCTGCTCAGCAGTCTTGCCCAGATTCTACCGAATCTGCATGAGGAAATTGCCAAATGGAGCAAATTGGGTAACTTACTACTTGAGAAAACTTTTGTGCCTTTTTTTTTTTTTTCTTTCTTTCTGAAATCTAAAGAAGGGATTTGCTCCTGAGGATAATGCTTTCTGATGTGACAAATCGGTAAGTCCCAGGATAACTAAATGTACCTTTCTGTGCCATGCCCCCAGCTCTCAGCAGTAGGGCACACTGAGTTCTCCTTTCTGGGCAGAACAAGGGGTTGGAAGGACTGGGGGCTGAGGATGGTGATCCTCACTAGCCTCTGTCCCAATTAAATAAACATAGCCCTTCATCCTGTCCCCACCCTGCTCCCGCTAGAGTTTCTCCTTACGTACAGTCAAGATACGGATCTAGATCAGGGATTCTTTACCTCTCACTACTGACATTCTTCTGGCAGGATCATCCATTGTTGTGGGGGTTGGCCTATGCATTGCAGGATGTTTTAGGAGCATCCCTGTCCCCTACCCATTAGAAGCCAGTAGCAACCTCCTACCTGCAAGTATGATAAACAAAATGCCCTCATTCATCGTCAAATGTCCTTGGGCAGCAAACTCCTGCCTGACTGAGTACACTGACCTCGATGATGTCAGAGGGGCCTTCCAGCTCTGTAGTTATGTTTAGAAGGTGACATGAAAAGAACTTGAGTTTTTGAGCTCAGGAACAGGTAGACCTTCGGTCAAATCCCACTCTGGCATTTGCATTTTAGCTTTTAACATTTTGTTCATTGACTTCAACTGTCTGAGCCTCAGTTTGCATTTCTGCAAAATGGCGATGACAGTACTTATTTCATAAGGCTGATTTGAGGATTACCTGAGAGACTATTTATACAACTTCTGGCATATAGAATATTGCCCAATAAATGATGCTGTTACTGCTGTGATTATGATTGAAGGTAAAACTCAGACCATCTGCTCTCTCTACACAACCCTTCATGTAACCAAATTCACAAAAAGGCAAGGAAGCCAACTACAATAGCTACATGAAAAAAAGAAACTAGTAGAAGCATTGAATATCTACTATGTGCTGGGCACTCTGCCAGGCAAATTCATAAAAACTCTCAAGCTGAATCGTTGGGCAAACAGTGGTAGCCTGGGTGGCACAAACTGATGGTGGTTTGAACCCACAGAGAGACACTTGGAAGAAAGGTCTGGCCATCTGCTTCTGAAAAGCACAGCCTTGAAAATCCTATGGAGTAGGATTCTGTATTCTGCACACATTGGTCACCACATATCAGGATCAATTCAATGGCTACTGGTTTTGTTCTTTTTTTTTTGGCTCGATGAACTAATAAATGCAGTGTAACTCAAGGATATAACCAGGTTACTGCTGCCTACATGACTGGGATCTGGACATATTTAAGTATATATCTTGTGCCTTTATATCAGAAACGATTCCTACTCTTTTGCCATTCACCTGTTATCCACAATACATGCAATAAAAGAGAAGGGGGAAAAAAATCAGAAAGTCATTTTTAGATGGAATTGTTCACTTGCAATGAATCCATGTCCTCTCTTTGGTGTGGTTCTGCCTAAAGGGCAATTTACTTCAGTTCATACAGAAAGAGACAAGGAAATAATATCTGTCCTTAAACCTGAGTTACAGTTTCGATTTCTGCTTAGCTCGTTTCCCATTTCTGAGGCCTGACAGCTGTCTGTTACCTGCACAGCTACCTTCTCCAATAAGCTCCAATTCCCAGATGCACATTACTAAGATGGCATCCCTAGTCTGACTTGCCCCAGGAGAGGCTTTAGTCTTCATCAGAAGTATTGAGCTGTCGCTGGGTTGCAGGCTAAGTTTCTATATTAAGTGTCAACACAGAATAGGTGTGGGACTAGAAATGGGGCTGATGGAAACACTCCCTTCTTCCTGGTTGGTCCCTCAGATTTCTGCTCCTTTAGGGCTCCAGGGATGCTCACCTGAGCTTGCTGTTTCTCCTCATCTCTGCTATGGCTTACAATCCTGCTCTGGTTAACAACTCCAGATTTATGTTCAGATACAGCTGATGCCATGACGTACCTGCTAAGTACTATTCCACATATTTTATCTCATCTAGCCTTCCCAGAAACCCACTTTACAGACTCTACAGATATAAGCTCAGAGAGGGAAAGGGCATCCTCAAAGCCCATACTAGTCATTGGTAGCCTTGGAGTTTGCAATGCACCTCCTAACTCCAGTCCAGTACTTACCTGTTCCTCTACCTCCCACCACAGTCAGCCATACGCCACAGAGAACAAAATCCTTTCTTTCCAAGGATTGGTAAATGCCTCTTTATGAGTATATAGACTGCAGATGGCATGGTTATTCAGAGCAGCCCTCATCATTCCTGCCCTTGGCCAGAACCAGAAACAGAAGACAATACATTCTAACAGAAACCCTATGTGAATATTTCCCCACCATGTCTTTTAGGCACCACTCCTTGAGGCTCAGGGAGCATTCTTTTCCCAAACCTATTATATGAAGTCCAGGTGTGGCACGATAGGATCAACAGTGGACTGCTAACTGCCAGGTTGGAAGTTCAAACCCACCAGCTGCTCCTCGGAAACTCTAGACAGTATTACTATGGGTCAGAACCAATTCAATGGCACTTAACAACAACCACCTATGATACAGGATAAAGGAAGTGAATTCCTATTCATCCTTCAAGAACCAGCTCAAAAGCCATCTCGTCATTGATGGCTTCTCTGACCTCTCTTTAGTCTTCACTTGTGCACCTTGTTATAGTGTGTCTCACGCTGTGTCTTTGAGTCATTCTTTCCATACATAAAGTTTTTTCAGTGAAGGAACAAGTGTACAAAAATATAGGGGGAAGTAATGGGCAGTATTTGAAGTACTTACTGGTGCTGTAGGAGCAGCACTGGGCTTCTAACCACAAAGTTGGCAGTTCAAAGCCACCAGCCACTCCTTGGAAACCCTGTACAGGGTTGCTATGAGTTAGAACGAACTCGGTAGCACTTAACAACATCTTAGGAATGGCCCTGAGAATCAGCCGTAGAGAAGAGTGGAGGTTTATTCTATGGCTTTAGGAAAGAGGCAGAGAAAAGTCTGTTCTCTTCACACCCACTAATTGATTTATTTAGCCCAGTGCTTCTCAAACTTTAATGTGCAAAGAAATCACCACAGTTCTTGTTAAAATGCAGATTCCAATTAAGTACTTCTAGGGTTTCCCGGTGAGGGGGATGCTGCTGGACCACACTTTGATGCAGGACTTTAGTCCACCTTTTTCTTCTGGATGGCATCCCATCTCATCTGAAGATGTTGGGCTGTCACTCCAAGCTCCCAGCACAACCAGAATCCCCTGGCACCTTGGCAACTTGGCAAAGCAGCTATCTGCTGGTTTATTTATTCCCCCCATTACCACCAAGGGACGAGACTCCATAGACATGCCACATCTTATCTACAGCAAAACTCAGAAAAGTTCAAAGTTCATGTTTATTTTTTAATTTTTTAAATGGTATTAGCAGCTCCTTTGAATCATACATATCAAGGAGTAAAACCGTCTAAGGGAAATTCATAAAATATTAAATGACATTGTGTCAAGACATAGATAGGAGCAGAACAGTAATTAAAGTAAACAGCACATCAAAACCCTGGCTAAAACTGTTATTTAAATTGAAAGTAAATGTAGGAACTGATCATGTAGCCTTGTATAAATGTGTTGCCAAGAGCATTTTAAGAATATTAATGATTATGGAAGTATAATGGCTGAATATCAATGATCATTTTTACAGCAAGTGACAGCTCAGAGGGAGAAGAAAAACGTCCAGCTCTTTCCTAAGACATAAACTGATTTGATCTTCACAGCGCATTCTGTCTCTTTAGGGCAGGGGTGAAGACTGTCCGGCCCATGGACTATGTAAGGCCCTCAAAATCATTTGGTCTGGCCCTAGCAAGGCAACCGCAGTTCCAGCCATCACATTGTTGTTGTTAAGTGCTGTTGAGTCATCTCCAATTTATAGTGACCCTGTATAGGGTTTCCAAGGAGCAGTTGGTGGGTTTGAAACACCAACCTTGTGGCTCAAACTGACTTTCAGTCCAATACATCATCCTGAAGCACCACACCAGGATTCCATTTGTTGTTATTAAGTGCCGTCAAGTCGATTCTGACTCATAGCGACCTTGTATAGGGTTTCCAAGGAGCAGCTGGTAAACAGCTGGTAAGCATTAGCCCACAGCACCACACAAAGGCTCCATTGTTGTTGTTTTGAAGTGCTGTCGAGTTGGTTCCGACTCATAGTGATCCTGTATAGGGTTTTCGAGTAGCAGCTGGTAAACTTGAACCACCGACCTTGCAGTTCAAACGGCTTTGCAGTCTGGCGCATTAACCCACAGCGCCACACCAGGACTCCATTAGGGGTGAGTTAATTAAATATTTGACCAAATAAAGCATGCTAATTTTTAAATCGATAATTTTGTATGGCCTGAGAATGATGTATAAATTTTGGCAGAATAATGTCTTCCCACCCCTGCTTTAAGGAGCTCTGGTAGCATAGTAATTACAAGTCGGCCTGCTAACCTCAAGGTCAGCAGTTCTAAACTACCAGCCATTCCACGGGAGAAAGATGAGACTTTCTGCTCCCATAATTATTTACAGCCTCGGAAACCCCATGCAAGGTCTCTATGAATCAGAACAGAATCCATGGCACACCACCACTACCACCACCCCCAGCTTTAGGGAATGGAGAAGGTAATGAAGGTGTCCTGAGTTTACGATGTGCCTTCCTGCCAGGGTAAGAGACAGGAGGCTGTTCGGAGAAGGTGCTTCAGCCACACTGTGTTCCTTCCTTCCTCCTCCAACACCTACTGAGCATCTACTGTGTACATGGCTCACTGAGTTGTTACCATCTCCAAAACGTTCTGAAATGTTCGGCCCAAAGCCAAAACATGAGACTAAATGTATGTAACATAACTGACTTTTCAACAAGGTTTGAGAAATTACACATCTGAATTGGAAAGATATGCTTCCTATACAGGAGTCCTGGTATGGCGCTGTGGCTTAATACACTGAAGTGCAAAGCTGGTTTGAACCAAAAGGTCAGTGGTTCAAGCTCACCAGCCACTCCTCGGAAACCCTATACAGGGTTGCTATGGGTTGTAACAGACTCGACGGGATTTAACAACAATAAGTCTTACCTGGGAGTCTTGCTGTAGTGTTTAGGATAAGCACTGGACCACAAGGTAAGTTTGTACTGCAAGGTCAACAGTTCAAACCCATCAGCTGCTCCTCCGAAGCCCTATGCAGGGTAGCTATGAATCAGAACTGACTCAAAAGCACTTATCAACAACAACTCTTACTTCAGGTGCAGTGATGGGTCTCTCCATCCATACAAGAGACACCGATTCAGTTCCCAGCCAGTATACCTCTTGAGCAGCCAGCTACCCATCTGTCAGTGGAGGCATGCATGTGGCCACGATGCTGAGCAGGTTTCAATGGAACTTCCAGGCTAAGATGGACTAAGGAGAAAACTCTGACTTTCAAAATCAGCCAGTGAAAACTCTGTGGATTACAGCAGTCTGATCTACACCTAATCCCTGGATAGTGCTGGACCAGGTAGCATTTGGTTCATTCTGTTCTATGTGGTGTCTCTGTGAACCAAGTCACCGGCAGGGCCAAGTCAATGGCAGCTTAACAGCAGCAACAACTAACTTCAGAGGTAAAATGCTCAAAAAGTCTAAGCTGCCTTCCCAGCCCAGGGCTCAGTTCTTCAGTATTTACAATGGGATCAGACCTTCCTCCTTTGACATGGGATCTCATCAACTGTCTTTTGCAGTAATGTCCTGTAAGTAGACTGGGTCTGCGAGGTGTTTAGGGTCCAGGCACTGTGGATTAATGCACCAGACTGCAAAGCCGTTTGAACTACAAGGTTGGTGGTTCAAGCTCACTAGTCGCTCCTTGGAAACCCTATACAAGGTCGCTATGGGTTGGAACCGACTCAACAGCACTTAACAACAACAAGAAATGCTCAATCACAGTTTTTTACCTTAAGGTCCAGCCTCTTACTAACTTCTGCTTTGCTTGGGTTTCTAGTAAAAGACTGCCTTCCAACCCCATAGGCCTCCTGGGTCAGACTCCAAGACTTCTCATAGGCAAAATCTCCTAGTGGAAAGCATCTCACAAAGGTCATCTTCCTCAATGTATGTCTTCTCTCTGTATAGTCTCCTAGATGGCAGCCAGACTCCAAGATGCTACCCTAGTTCTGGGTCAGACAGACAGCACAGGTATCCCCAGACTGGGCATTAGAGGGAAATAGGCACTTTCTCTCATCATCTCTGTCTCTGGCGACAGTCTACCTAAGCTGAAAGGTGTTCTGGATTGTTATAAAGCTGTTTCCACCTAACTTTGCTTAGCAGAAAACATAGTCTAGTCCAGTTAACCAGAGAGCTCTGGAGTTTTGTGAACAAGAACAAAGCCTCACTTTGCTTTCCTTGGGAGTTCCTGGGCAGTACACACGTGCTCAGTTGCTAACTAAAAGGTGGAAATTTTGAATTTACTCAAAGGTGACTCAGAAGGAAGAGGCAACCTATATCTAAAAAAGAAGTCATTAAGAAACCAATGGAGCACAGTTTGATTGTTACACACATACAATTGTCATGGGTTGCATTAGACAAATCTGCTGCACAAGACTTCTTTAAAGTATTTAAAAGCAAAGATATCAGTTTGAAGACTAAGGTGCAACTGACCCAAGCCATGGTATTTTCAATAACCTCATATGTATGTGAAAGTTGGATAATGAATAAGGAAGACCATGCAAGAATTGATGCATTTGAGTTATGGTGTTGGAGGAGAACATTAAAAGTATTATGGACCGCCAGAAGAACAAATTAATCTATGTTGGAAGAATTACAGCAAGAAGTCTCCTTAGAAGCCAGGATGGCCAGATTTTGTCTCTCATGCTTCAGACATGTTATCAGGAGGGACCAGTCCCTAGAGAAGGACATCATGCTAGGTAAAGCAGAGTGTTATTGAATAAGTGGAAGACCCCCCTCAAAAGTTGGATTGACACGGTGGCAGGAGCTGATCAAGCTGATCAAGTAACAAGAATTGTGAGTATAGCACAGGATCAACATGTGTTTCGTTCTGTTGTGCACAGGGTCACTATGAAGTTGGAGCTGACAAAAAATGACACCTAACATTTCCTCAGGGGGGATCATGAGAAAGAGTGATTATATTCTAGGAGAGATTTTTAACCTTCCTGCATCCCTAGGCCCAATACAATAACTTCTTAAATACTTATGATTTAAGATATAAAGTAATTTTTTTTGTTGACAATAACTTATTGCCATCAAGTAGATTCCAACTCATAGCTACCCTTTAGGTCAAAGTAGAAATGCTTCTTAGCAATTTCAAGATTGTAAATCTGTACGGGGGGCAGCCAGCCTCATCTTTCCGTGAAGCAGTTGGTATGTTTGAACTGCCAATTTTTCAGTTAATAGCTTAACTCACTGTGCTAACAGGGCTCCTTCATTGTTAACAATTTGGTGTTGTTGTTAAGTGCCATTGAGTTGGTTCTGACCCATAGTGACCCTGCGTAGGGTTTCCAAGGCTGTAAATCTTAGCCAGTACAGAAAGCCTCATCTTTCCCCTGAGGAGTGGGTGGTTAACGCTAACCCCTGACGTTGTGGTTCCCAGCCCATTGTTTATCCTACAGAGCCCTCGAGCTCCATTGTTAACAATAATTTCATATTAATTTATTATAAATTTCATATTATATTATTCTAGCCATTGCTTATAATTCTTCTTAATTTCTTAATTTCTGATTCATATTACCATTCCTGTAGGAATTCTGTGTGTTGCTGTAGGATAAGCATTGAACTGCAAGGTCAGCAATTCAAACTGGCTAGCCATTCCTAGGGAAACCCTGTACAGAGTCACTGTGAGTCGGACCTGACTCTCTGACATTAACAACAAGCAGCAACAACATTGGAGCCTGAGGCAGAGTGGGTGAGGAGGTGAAATTAATGAGGTTCCCCCATCCCTGGCACTCTTAGAAACCAGCAGAGCTCCTCCAGAGGCCCCTCCCTTTGGCGTATTTATTCACCTCTCCTCCCCACTGCTTCCTCAAAGAGTGGCCTGCTTCAAAGTAGCTACTGTTTCCAGCATCTTTCTTTCACAATCCTTTTTGTTCTTTGCTTTTGATGGGCATGTGCTGGGGAGCCAGGCTTTTGTTTTCCAGTTTGTGAGTAAGTGGAAGCACTTGGGAAAGCAATCTAGTCAAACAGAATTGTGTCTTGTTCTTCTCTAACTGGGAGCTAAGTGAATCATGTTGCTCAGGACCAAATGTGGCTTCCTTGGCACTATCTGGTCTGGTGACATCAGAAGACCTGAGTTGAGTACCAATCCCTGTGCTGCAAACCCACAAGGCTTGTGACCTTGGGAAAGACCCAGGCCCAAAGCTAGGCACAGGCATGCAAAGATACATGCAATGAGACTACAAGAAGATTGCAGGAAGGTGTGGGTGGACTTGACTATACTTACCAGTTATGGTGGAAACACAGAAAAGACAAGGCTTTGTAGAGGAAGTGATACTTGGACTGCATCTTTTATTTACTTAGCTTTATAATTGCGGGGCAGGGGCACTATGAGTTGGAACTGACTCCACGGTACTTAATAACAATAACATACACAAAAAGCATACACTAACTCAACAATTTCTGCATGTCCAATTCAGTGACATTGGTTACAGTCTTCAAATTGTGCAGTCATTCGCATTCTTGTTTTCTGAGTTTTCCTTACCCATTAGCATAAGCTCAATACCCCCTAAGCAAACATCTCTCTTTCTCCCCTGTCCTTGGAAACAGCTAGCAATCTTTGGTGTCTATATATATATATATATATATATATATATATATTGCTCCTCAGAAACCCTATACTGGTCGCTATGGGTTGGAAACGATTCAATGGCATTTAACAACAACAATATATATATATATTCTATGGAAAGCTTTGAAAATTGAGCTGAGAAGTTGGATGCAATGCTGGAGGTGAAGAACTGCAGCCAATGCTGTTGACAATTAAGGAGTATCCCAGCAGACAATGAGAAGAGTGGTTTGAAGGTGAGACTGATGTCAGAGTTAGGAAACATGGTATAGTGTAAGCCAGTGTTTCTTAAACTCAGCATTATTGACATTTTGGACTGTTAATTCTTTGCTGTGAGTGTTTAGCAGCATCCCTGCCCCGCAGTGTTGGCAATGAATAATAGCTACAGATATTGCAATAATACAAATATCACCTATGGCACAAAATCATCCCCAGTTGAGAACCACTGGTCTAGGCAAAATGTGATGGGCCCCTAATCTTTGTGGTAAGCATAGAAATATTAAGAGAGTTTCAAATTCAAGACATACGTAGAAGTCAGATGGAAGAACTGTGCTGACTGGGTGTGAGGGGTAAGGAGGTTTCTGGTGGCCATCTGGGGATGGTTGAAATTGCTCTGAGAAAGTAGAGATCGGTGGGGGTAGAGCAGACTTGGATTGTTGTTGGCTGCTGTCCAGTTGACCCCAGCTTGTGATAATCCCACCCACAACAGCATGAAATGCTGCCCAGTTCGTCACCATCCCATGTTCAGTTGCAGATCAGAACACTGTTATCCATAAGGTTTTCATGGGCTGATTTTCAGAAGTAGATCTCCAGGTCTTTCCTCCTACTCTGTCTTAACTCTGGAAGTTCCACTAAAACCTATTCAGCACCATAGCAATCTAGAAGCCTCCACTAACAGGTGCACTGAATAGGAATCGATGCTGTGTCTACTGCATGAAAGGCTAACTTCTACATTGAACCACTGAGGCCTGCGTACAGAAAGTGATTAGGGAACTTTAGACTTGCTGTCCTTTATGGCAGTGACTCCAGAGGGCTCTGATGGTCAGAGCAAAGGTCTGGGTGGGAGATTCAGATACAAAAACCTCTAGACTGATGAAACAACCCAGGAAAGGGCTGTTCAAATGAGAAGAGGGTTAGAGGTAGAACTTAGGGACTGTCAACATTTAAGTACCTGGGAGAAGAAAGGGAGTCAGGACAAGTGATGTAGAAGAAATGACCAGAGAGGTAGGGAGTCAGGAGAGAGGTGTCCAGGAAGGAGACAACAAAGGGAGTTTCCCAAAGAAGTAAGGGTCACAGCATTAATGTCACAAGGAAGGGAAAGGCAGAAAGTGTCCACTGGAGACCTCAAAATGTTGTATTGGATGGGAACAGGTGACCTTATGCATGTGAACAAACCCAGGAGACGTTAAAAGCACCAGAAAACATGATACCATTATGACTGATGATTAGATTTCCCTTCCTCTACCAGGAGTCCTGGTGTGGCGCTGTGAGTTAAGGCGCCAGACTGCAAAGCCATTTGAACCACAAGATTGGCGGTTCAAGCTCACCAGCTGCTCCTCAGAAACTCTATACAGGGTCGCTATGGGTCGAAATCGACTTGACGGCATTTCACAACAACAGCAACCAGGAGCTCACCATCTCCTGTGTGCTCTGATGTCTGGTCCAATGATCTGTCATGCTGGTGATGTGGCAGGAATGTGTCCTGGGACTGAGCCCATGAATGTCTGCAGTCAGCTCCCTGCAGCTTGTCTTTTGTACTCCCTGCCATTCCCAGCCTCCAGGGAGCTTCCTACTGCCTCACATGCCAACCTCATTGTTTACAGGGCTGAAACCTGACACATTTAAGTTAATCACTCTCTGAAGTTGAGGAAGATTAGTTCCTATTGACCAACTGATTCCCTTTTGTGGATCCCATGGGGACTCTGGCTATAACCCTGGTGGAAGAGCCCCGAATTTCCACTTACTCCTGTAGCATGTCCCTAAAGCCATCCTGGCTCTCTGTCTCTCACCAGGTGCCACATCCTGCTGCCTTCTCTCTCTGTCTCTCTCTCTCTCTTTTTCCACACTTTATCTATGCAGTACTGCTGTACTCAAAGAGAATTAGAATTTTCAGTGCACCAAAATTTCCCAAGAAAAATGTAGCCACATAAGTGCTAGTTTAATGCTAGAAGTCTCACTTTCTGTGCAGGAGGCCCAGGCTCAGTGAACTCCATGAGCAGCCACCACCATGTGTAAGTGGAGACTTATGCGTGGGTGTGAGGCTGTATACACTAGGATGAAAAGAAATAAGCAAGGGCACTCAATCTCTTTCTTTCTTTGTGTGCGCATGTCGGTTCTGGGGAATGCTCTTGTCTCAGCTTTTGTAGCCTTGATGGTCGTCACCTGGCATCTAGCATCCCCTATTTGTGCATAGTGGCACTGTGGGAAAAGCACTGAACTAGCTAACTGCAAGAGTGGTGGTTCAAACCCACCAACTACTCCATGGGAGACAGATGATGCTGTCTGCTCCCACAAAAATTTACAGTACCGGAAACCCTACTGTGTTTTATAGGGATACTCTGAGTCACAATTGACTCAATGACAATGGATTTGCCTCTGTGTCTAGACTGCCCCTTATATGACTCTGAAATTGTCAGGTTTAGGACAATCCCTACAGTGATATGGCCTCATTAACATGAAAAAGACAATGCTATTCCCTAATGGGATTTCATCACCAGTATAGAGGCTAGGATTCCAACATGTGCCTTTGGGAGATAATTCAATTCCTAACAATTCTTAGAGTTTATCCGGCTTCTCTCCTTCTTTATATAGTGTTGTCCAGGTCCTGTTTACTTCCAGTGGCTTCACTTCAGCAGGTGACAGACAGTTGAACCAACACCACTTAGTTCCTTATAGGCTAGGCAGGGTGCTCCGTACAGAACATGAGCACTCAGCTCCTCTAGGAGCTCACATTCTAGCAGGCAGGACACAGCCACTGACAGCTCTTGTTTCCTTGGTGGGGAGTGCACATGCACATTCATGCACATGAGACATGCAGAGGGTGCTAGAGTAGAACACAGAGCCCTCGAGCACCTCATGAGGTTGGTTCAGTTTCTCTCCATTCTACATGTGGGAACACCAAATCTCAAGGAATCCAAGAGATACCCAACATCACATAGCTATTTAAAGCCATGCAATCCTACATCATCTGTTGTTGTTGTTGTTAGGTGCCATCTAGCCAGTACTGACTTGTAGCGACCCTATGAACAACAGAATGAAACACTGCCTGGTCCTGGGCCAACCTCACAATTGTTGCCGTGCTTGGGCCCATTGATGATGCCACTTTGCCAATCTATCTCGATGGGGGTCTTCCTCTTTTTCTCTGACCCTCCACCTTACCAAACATGATATCCTTCTCCAGTGACTGGTCTTTCCTGACAATATGTCTGAAGTATGAGAGACGAAGTTTGCCCATCCTGGCCTCCAAGGAGCACTCTGGCTACACTTCTTCCAACACAAATCTGTTTGTTCTTTTGGCAGCCATGGCACTTTCAATACTCTCCTCCAACACCATAACTCAAAAGCTGTTCCTTATTCACTGCCCAGCTTTCACATGCATATGAGGTTATTGAAAATACCATGGCTTGGGCCAGGCGCACCTTAGTCTTCAAGTTGACATCTTCGCTCTTCAACACTTTAAAGAGGTCTTGTGCAGCAGATTTGTTGTTGTCAGTTGCCATCAAATTGACTCTGACACTTAGTATTCCATAAACCACATCTTCATAGTCATTGGTATGCCGACTCCATTCTTGTGGCCACTGTGTAATTTGAGTTCCCTCCAGCCTCGTCTTCCAACAAGAGATTTTCTGTTGTGATTCATAGGGCTTTCATTGGGTGCTTTTCAGAAGCAGATTGTCAGGCCATTCTTCCTAATCTGTGTTAGTGTCCTCTGGTCTTGTTTATGGAGTCCTGGTATGGTGCTGTGGGTTAATGTGCTGGACTGCAAGCTTGGTTTAAACCACAAGGTAGGCGGTTCAAGCTCATCAGCTGCCCCTTAGAAACCCTATACAGGGTCACTATGATTTGGAACCAACTCAAAAGCTCTTAACAACAACAGTCTTGTTTTTTTCACTGAAGCTGGCATTCCTTGCTGTGATGGCCAAAGCTTGCCAATGCATGGCACTGCTCTTGTAGCAGCAGCATCTTACCGCACCAGCACCTCTGGTTCTGTGCATTCTGGGACTCTGATATGTCTCAGCCATATAACCAATGGTCTTAATTCTGTGGCTGTGTTGGAAGCCCTAGGCAGCATCATCCTGCTTCTCACGGAGCTGTATGGGGTGCCATCTGCAAAAGTGCTCACCCCTCCTCGGGCGGCTAACACCAAGCAAATCCCCCGCTCTGGGCCTCCTGACCATAGCTTCAGATCAGCATCTCCTCTGGTCCACACCAGCTGACTCATCTGCTGTCTTCCCTACCCCCAGTTGAAGTCACTACTTTTTTTTTTTTTCATAGACACAGCACAGTTTCAGGAGCAATTGGGAAAATGGATCCAGCTCAGTCAAATCTTATTTTCCTTGGGAGGAAAATCGAATTTCCCACTTAGAGAGGCAGACATAGATATTTAAAGGAGAAGGGCCAGAAAAACACCACTAGCCCAGGGTGGGTGGCCAGACCCTGAAGTGGAGTAGGAGAGCTACATGCTCCTGGGGACTCAACTGGCAAGGCGGCACTCGGAAACCACCTGACTGCATGGACACTGAGCCCTCCAAATTTAGGTGTAGCTTTAAGTCAGGCAACCACTGCAATTACCGATTGCAATTGTGAAACACACTCAGAGTCGGATCTGACTCACAGTGTTGTTAAGTGCTGTCGAGTCAGTTCCTACTTATAGCCATCTTGTGTAGGGTTTTCAAGGAGAGACAGATGGGTTTGAACCACTGACCTTGTGGTCCTTGCAGTCCAGTGCATTATCCCGCAGTGTCATACCAGGACTCATACATATATGAGGGAGGCTTCAAAAAGTTCATGGAAAAATTCCATTATCTATGAATTCCCTTTTTCCATGAACTTTTTAAAGTCCCTCATACCATAGAATATTATTCAGCCATAGCCATAAAGAGACATGATGCC
The DNA here is from genome assembly GCF_000296735.1 of Chrysochloris asiatica. Taxonomy (NCBI): domain Eukaryota; kingdom Metazoa; phylum Chordata; class Mammalia; order Afrosoricida; family Chrysochloridae; genus Chrysochloris; species Chrysochloris asiatica. The sequence goes on along the minus strand of NW_006408805.1, from coordinate 2,700,062 downwards.
ACAACATGGATGAACCTTGAAAACATGCCGAGTGAAATAAGTCAGTCACAAAAGGACAAGTATTGTATGATGCCACCTACATAAAAAGAGGTCGCTGTATATAAGGAGCTCTGGTAGCGTAGTGGTTACGAATCGGGCTGCGAACCTTAAGGCCAGCAGTTCGAAACTACCAGCCGCTCTGCGGGAGAAAGATGAGGCGTTCTGCTCCCGTAAAGATTTATAGCCTTGGAAACCCTGTACAGGGTCGCTATGGGTCGGAACTGACTCAACGGCACTTAACAACTTAACAACATATAGAGACCAAGTTACCAGGAGCAGGAGGACGTGAGAAAGCTGAAATCACTGTTCGGGAGCCACTGAACTTCTGTTTCCACTCATAGTGAGCCCGTGTAGGTTTTCTGAGGAGCTGCTGGTGGGTTTGAACTCCCGACCTTGTAGTTAGCAGTCTAGTGCTGACCCTCCAGAGGTGCTGAAATCATTGTAGGAAAGGATGATAATGTTGGTTGAACAGTGTAAGGAATGTTACTGAGCTGCACATGTAAACATGGAATTAAAAAGTGTCTTGGTATATTGTTTACCACATAAGTTTTTTAAAGGAATTTAGTTTAAAAAAGCCATCTTGAGAAGTTTGAACTTTTTCATTGAAACCAACAGAACATCTCCCAGAAAAGCTCCAGAAGGAATAAGGAAATTTCTGAGAAAATATTCTAGAAGACAACATGACAGATCTTTCATAGATTTGTAAAGGACTTTAGGTCTGATGGCTTCACTAGACACACTGAATATCAGAGCATTATAAAACCTGAGAGAGAGTCTGTCTACATCAGTTGTTGTCAATCAGGGTTCCACAGGAGGGCCTTGGAAACCCACTCTCTAAGGATACTAAGTGGGTGGTCTCTAGTGTCCTCCCCTCTACAATCAGAGCATTTCTACTTCTATCTTTATACATTTACTTTCATTCATCCAGCAAGTATTTACCAATAAATTAGACGCCTACTCTGTGTGGATTGTTGTTGTTATTGTTGTTGTGTGCCATCGAGTCGGTTCCGACCCATAGCGACCCTGTATAGGGTTTCCGAGGGTGTGTGGATTAGGAGTCACTAAATGGTGCACTTGGCTAAGCACTTGGTTACTAGCTAAAAGGTTGGTGGTCCAAACCCATCCAGAATCACCTCACAAAGTCCACAGCCATGAAAACCCTGAGGAACATAAGAAAAACCTGCACACACGGTGTTGCCATGAGACAAAACCAACTCTGCAACAAGTCATATAGGCTATTCTGACTTTATTTGAAATTTTTAGTCAAAAAGCGATGGTAGGGATAATGATTCCTAACATATACTCCCTACTCCCCTCATTTGTAGATGAGGAAACAACTCACTTAACTTGATCAAACCCCACAGTAAGTAAGTGGCCGGATCGTGACTTCTAGCCCAGTGTTTTTCCTCCCTGGACTTGCCTCTGCCCAGATGAGATCTACAAGACCCTACCCCGCACACTCACCCTAGTGATCCTTCAGACAAGGGACGGGCAGGGGTCCTGCGTGGAGCAGAAGCCACCTGAGGGTCCATCATGGTGCGTCCACAAACACAGGATGAGGGGAGCCGCGGCAGGCGGAGAAGCACATACACAGCAGAAGGAAATGGAGGGCCAGCCCACTTGTGGATGAGCAGAGCACACTGGTGGGCATGATAGCATTTTTGTTTATGGACAGGCAGTGATGAGATGTTGTTGTTCTTAAGTGCCGTCGAGTTGGTTCCGACCCATAGCGACCCTGAACAGGGTTTCCGAGGCTGTAAATCTTTACGGGAGCAGAAAGCCTCATCTTTCTCCCGCGGAACAGCTGGTAGTTTCGAACTGCTGACCTTGCGGTTCACAGCCCGATTCGTAACCACTACGCTACCAGAGATGAGATAGAAGACTAAATATACAAATACATATGTATGTTGTTGGTTTTAAGTGCTGTCAAGTTGGTTCTGATTCATACCGACCCTATATAGGGTTTCCGAGGAGCGGCTGGTGAGCTTGAACCACCGACTTTGCAGTCCAGTGCATTAACCCACAGCATCACACCAGGACACCATATATGGAGTTTACAAACCATGCCAGTTGGCTTTGTGCCCAGAGTCAGCAAGGCAAGCTGCTAATGTGTGGGACATTGAAATAAGCTCCATCTTTTGTTTTGATTGTTCTGATAGCACACTCAGCCAGACAAAACATATCTTTGATTTCTCAGGACCGTCAAATCTCTGGTGCTCAATAACATCTCCTTGAGATGAATGCTTTATGACACATCTGGCACCAAGCTGCCCTCTCATGCACCACCCAGGGTCACACATCCCCCTGGCCTGCTGCCTCAGTGTTACCCATGGGCTGGGCAAATAGTCCTCTATATCCCCTCTCTTTTGGCCTCCCCACATATATATCTACATTCATTAAAACTTCAGTGAAGCAAACATCACAGTAAGCCACGTGGCAGGACACGGGTCTTTGATTCCTGTCTGAACTAGATTCAAAAAAAGTGGTCAGAGCTTAGGCAAATCCCTTCACCTCTCTGAGCCTTCATCTGAAACGAAACAAAACAAAATCAGTTGCAGCCAAGTCAGCTCCGATTCATGACAATGCCGTGTGTGTCAGAGTACAACTGTGCTCCATAGAATTGGGGTGTTTTTTCTTAATACAATATTTGCCACTTCAGCATTTTTTTCATGTGCAGCTATCCTGCCTCAAGGACAGTGTTGGTGGCTCAGCTGGCTCTACATAGGCTTAAAGCCGCATCTCCCTAACAGCAGCCCTGCCTTTGTTTTCCTTCTGTGCACAGGCCTGAGACTGTCAGAGTGCCCTGTCAGAAATAAGCCTTCAGCTTATTTCCCAGCTTCTTGCCACAGGTCCCAAATAAAGTCCCAGCCTCCAGTTCCACCTTCATCTTATTGAGGAGGTCTCATTCTCTGTGGGCAGAGAAGCACCTATTAATGTGCCACACACTGTGCTAGACACCTCCCCTGCATGACAGTCTTGATTCCTTACAACTAGGTTCTGTCAATGAGGAAACGGAAGCCTGATCTAAGACTAAATCAATCTGGGGTCAAAGTTCTTTCCAGATCACCATGATGCCTCTCATTCAGTCTGCCCCAGAAAGCAGTTCTCATTCCACAGCTGGTGCAAGTGAAGTAATTCCTTAGGAATCCTGGTATCTCTCTCTCCTCTCTCAGGCATATGAAACAGACCTTTCTCCCAGGCTGTTTCCAGCCTCTGCCCTTTTAAAGTGTCACACTAGACCCTCTGGCACACTCTGTCCTTTCTGACTGCTCTGCCTGCCTCATCCTGTCTAGATCTCCTCTCAACCTTTTCCTAGGAATCTCCTCTAAGTCCAGCCCTCTAGTGTCACCCACAGGCCTCTTTAGGGCCAGCCCCTTCCTCGCCCAGCACCACTCCCCATCAGGGTGATGGCACCTGGACTATCCCGATGTGAGCCTATTATCCTGGAGAATTATCAGAAGCTTCCCCATTCACTCTCAGATGGATGATAAATCGCTTAACTAGTTATTGTGTGTGAATGATCGCTAATATAAACCACTATGATCTGAGTTGAAAATATCTTCAGTTCACCACAACTTTGTACCCACCTAATTTTTTTAAGTTTTTATATGTAATCTAGAATCTGGCATATTTCTTTGTGGTCTGATTTTCAATGACTGTGGTAAAATCCTTCTTAAAGGGATTTGGGACCCAGTTGACAATGGGAAGACAGCAGTCAGCAAAGTAGATAAAGTCCTTGCTCTTAAAGAGTTTATATTCTAGTAGGAGGCGATAGCAATTCACAAATAAATATATGATATGTCAGGTGATGACAAGTTCAATCAAGAAAAGTAAGATAAAGTGTGTGGGGCAGGCAGAGAAAACGGTAACAGCCAAGATCCCGAGGAGGGAGCCATGCTAGATGTGCCAACTGAAGCAGAGTAAATAAACCTAAACACTAAACGAAGCCTGCTGCCGTTGAGTTGATTCTGACTCACTCACGGTGACTCCATGTGTTACCTAGGAGAACCAAGCTCCATACAGTTTCCTTAGTTGTAATATTTATGGAAGCAGATTGCCAGACCTTTCTTTCACAGTGCCAATTTTATTGTTGTTGTTAAGTGCCGTTGAGTCAATTCCAACCCATAGCGACGCTGTATAGGGTTTCTGAGGAGCAGCTGGTGAGCTTGAACTGCCAACCTTGCGGTTCAAACGGCTTTGCAGTCTGGCACATTAACCCACAGCGCCACACCACTAGGTGGGTTCACATCACCAACCTTTAGTTTAATTGTTGTTGTTACGTGCCATGGAATCGGTTCCGACTCATAGCAACCTTGTACAGGATTTCTGAGGCTGTAAATCTTTACGGGAGCAGAAAGCCTCATCTTTCTCCTACAGAACACCTGGTAGTTTCGAACTGCTGATTGTGAGATTAGCAGCCTGATTCGTAACAACTACGCTACCAGAGCCATTTGTACCACCCAGCGACTTTGGAGTAAAGAGCAGTTGAATAAGAGATGAGATCAGAGAAGTAGAGGGCCAAATCCTGACTCGGAGTCATCGGCAGGTTTGCTCAAAGTAGTAGCATGAAACTACCAGCTGTTCTGTGGGAGAAAGATGAGGCTTTCTGCTCCCATAAAGATTTGCACCCTCGGAAACCCTGTACAGGTTGGTTCCAATTCCACAGCACATCACCACCACCGCCACCAAGGATAGCCTTGCCTATTGGGTTGAGAAGAGACTGTAGGGGGCTAGAGTAGAAACAGCATCTTAGAAGGCTTAGTGCAGTCATCCACATGGGCGATGATGCTGTTGGAGACCAGCGAGGCTGCAGCAGAGGTGGTAAGAAGTGGTCATTTTCTGGATGAAAAATTGAGTGTGGATTGTGAGAGAATGGTAGACTGTTATTACAGCTTGGCCAGGGCTGGTGTTACCCAGAACCCAGAAAGTTCTGCCACAACTTACCAAACCACTGAGTCTCCACTTCTCAGTTTTCTCATCTTTAGTATTAGCATAGAGTCCCCACCTCAAATGATTATTATGAGGGGTCAAGACAATAATCTATGTGAAGTGCAGTGCTTAGCCTATACTAGCCTGTTGTCATCAATTCAGTTATAACTCGTGGTGAGCCCATGTGTTACAGAGTAGAAATGCTTCTTGGGGCTTTCATGGCTGTCTGCGCTATGGAGATAGATCACCAAGACTTTCTCTTTCAGTACCACAGAGTATGTTCAAGTGGTCAACCTTTAAGTTAGTAGTCAAGCACAAACTGTTGGCACTACCCAAGGACCTCTTAGCCCATAGTAAGGGTTTGGTTGTGGTGCTGTGCCGTGGAGTCAGTTCCAACTCATAGCAACCCTGTACAGGGTTTCCAAGGCTGTAAATCTTTACAGGAGTAGAAAGCCTCATCTTTCTCCCTCCGAACAGCTGCTAGTTTCAAACTGCTGACCTCGAGGTTAGCAGCCTGACTCGTAACTACTACACTACCAGAGCGCCTTAGTAAAGGCTATTTCCCCTCTAGCTTACCCAATCCCAGTTTTACTTCCACGGTTTCTCAGGGGAAGAGGAAATCTGACGGATCTTGAAAAATGTACATGACCCCGTTGCCTCTAATTGCCAGCCCTACTGAAAGCTGTGGCACCTGTGAGCTGCCAGAGCCGCCAGCCCGCCCTTTCCTCCATTAGCAGCAGTAGGTTCTCCCCTGTGGGTTGCATGAGTCATCTTTCTTGGGCCAGTCTTCATCCCTGTACAGTCTCTTAGAGCTGGGTTAGGTAGACTACACCTGCGTCCTGCTATGATCTTCAAAGAGCTACTTCCACTGAGAGACCCAGCAGGACTTTTCCCAGACGCTGGCTGTCTGGAGAGTAGATTCCTCCCTCTGGAGAGCCACAGCACAGGAAAGGCAGGGGACTGGCTCAGTCTGAGGCGGCTCTGGGAGATGGAAGTTTATCATCTCACAGCCTTGGGCCAGGCACTGGAACGAGTCCCAGACCCAAGATACGAGCTCTCCTCTTAGCCAAAGCATCCCTAGCACCAGAAAGCATCCCTGACTCAGAAAGACAGCACTCTTGTCATGAAGAGAGGGACTTTTTTAACTTGCATCCATGAACCTCCCGAGAAAAAATGTAAAATTCTGTCAAAGCAGGTTAGCATATTAGCAATCATAACTCACTACCATCTGTATTTGTTCCACGTGTGGCATTTATGATGGTTATCTACATTAATTATTTCACTGCTAGAGTCCCTTCTAATTTCTGAACACTATTATTTCTAAGAAAAATGGGTATTAAATATGCCACCCATCAGCACAGTGTGGCATTATAGCATGCTATTAAGTTCAAATGCTGAGGCTAAGCAGGAAATAACTTTGCTATTTGTAATTGCAATAAAATGGTTTATATTGTGGCTCAAAATGAAGAATGGCATGGGTGGGAACTAATTTCTTAGTTTGAAAATGTCCGAGTAGGCTCTAGCCAAGAAAGACAGGATCCACTAGGCAGAAGTAGTCCTGCCTTCTGAGGAAGGACATGAATAGGAATGGAGAAGGAGGCTGGCGATTCCTCAAACTGACTATCCATCAGACAGACCCGCCTGGGGAGCCTTTAGAGAGAATTCCCAAAGACTCTGACTCACTAAGTCTAAAACTCAAAAAGCACTGCTGTCAAGGCAATTTTGACTCGTTGTTAAGTACCATCGAGTCAATTCTGACTTTTTGTTGTTGCCAAGTGTTGTTGAGTCAGTTCCGACTCATAGTGACCCTGTAAAGGAGCGGCTGATGGGTTTGGACTGTCAACCTTATTGTTAGCAGTCAAGTGCTTATCCTACAGCCTCACACCAGGACTCCTTTCGACTCATAGTGACCCTGTAAAGGAGCAGCTGGTGGGTTTGGACTGTCGACCTTATTGTTAGCAGTCAAGTGCTTATCCTACAGCCTCACACCAGGACTCCTTTCGACTCATAGTAACCCTATATAAGGTTTCCAAGATAGCAGATATATTTTTTTCCAAGTTTTTATTGTGAATTGAGTGAAATTTTACAGAGCAGATCATCAGTTTTACACTCAACAAAGCATATGCTTTGCTTCATTACATGGTTGCAATTCCCTCATGTACCAACAATTAACAGTATTTACCTCTATTCACTTTAACTATTGCATTCCTCCCTGTGTCTCCTGCTTTTGTCTATTACCTTCAGCTTTCTTCTACTAATCTCCCTCTTGTTGTATATCACCTGCCCTGTCACCCATGTTAACATGTATCAACCCTCTAGCCTGTGAATAACTCCCCACCCCATAACCACCATATTGTTTCTTTTATCAAGAAAAACCATTTACAATATTTGTCCTGTCATGATTAACTAATTTCACTCATCATAATGTTCTCCAGGTTCAACCATGAGGTATTTCACAAATTCATCATTGTTCTTCAACGTTTTGTAGTATTTCATTGTGTGTATGTACCAAAGTTTGTTTAACCATTCTTCTATTGATGGGCATTTAGACTGTCTCCATCTTTTTGATAAGTCTCTTGTAGACAACAGATTGAAGGATCCTGCTTTCTTATCCATTCATTCTGCTCTCTCTGTCTCTTGACTGGTGCATTTAGTCCATTTACATTCAGGGCAATTATCAATAGGTCTGAATTGTTGTTGTCATTTTTCTGTGTGTAATGTGTGTGTGTGTGGTACTTCTGGATTCATTGTTCCACATAATTTTCTATGTTGAGTTCATTTTGTTTGTGGGTTGTCTTTTGATTTTTATTTCTATTGTGTTAATGCCTACTAAATCTTTCTGATTTCCCTCTTTTTTATTTTGATGTATTATTTTTCTTTGAGGTTACTCTTTAATTTAATAAAATTTCACTGCTTAAAACAGGGAAATCTACTTAACTTCCTTACCATTTGGAAGTCCTCCATCTATACTATTCCCTCTTTTTGCTCTTTAGTTGACTTCATTATACATTGTTATCTCTGGTTCTCTACTTTCAGTCTTGTAGCTTTGCTTTACTTTAAATACTTCTCTATCTGGGTTGAGTTCTGGGTGGTACTGTCATGTATGATAATCTCAGGTTGTTGTCTGCTGTTGTTGGTTCTCAGTCCAAAGAACAGCCTTTAGCATTTTTTGTAAAGTTGATCTTGTCATTACAAATTCCTTTAATTTCTGTTTATCAGGAAATGCCTGAATTTTGCTGTAGTATTTAAGGGACAGCTTTGCTAGATATATAATACTTAGTTAGAAATCTTTTTCTTTCAGAGTATCGTATATATCATCCCATTTCCTTCTTACCTGCATGGTTTCTGCTGAGAAACAGAGCTTCGTCTTCTTGGTTCTCCTTTGTACTTAACTTTTGTTTTTTCCTAAACTGCTCTAAGGATTATTTCCTTGTCTTTGGTTATGGAAAGTTTGATTATGATATGTCTTGGTGACATAGATCCTGTGGGATCGATCCTTTCTGGGGTTCGTTCAGCTTCTTGTATGCTTATATTCTTATCTTTCAGAATGTTAGGGAAATTTTCTTCCAATAACTCTGACAATTTTTTCTGTGTTTTTTATTGTCTCTTTCTGTTTTGGAATTTCTATCAACTGTAAGTTATTCCTTCATGGTGCCCCACATAACTCTTAGGCTTTCTTCTGATTTTCTCATTCTTTTTTTCTGATTGTTCTTCTAGCTTACTAGTATTGAGAGATTTATCTTCAAGTTCACTAATCCGGGCTTCTATTGCTTTGAATCTTCTCCTTTGCCCTTTTAGTATATTGCCCATTTCTGAAATCCTAGTATTAATCTTCTTGATTTCTAATTTTAGGTTTTGTATTATTTCAAAATTTGCATTTATTATGTCTGTTTGTTCTTGTAGCATTTTCGTGAATTCTTCTGAATTTTCTTCTGGGTTCTTGCTTTCCTTGATCTTTCTGTCAATCCATTGAAGGTGTCATTCTTTTTCATTTAGTTCCATTACGTTTTTTCCCTCAGAAATGCTTTGTCTCTGCATCTTGGCCATTTGTTTGAGTCATTCTCTCTTGTTTCTTCGTGTCAGCTAAAATTGTCTGTTGTCTCCACAGCACTGTAGAATTGTCATATTTGTAAAAACAACCAGTGCTATTGTTGAACCTGGAAGGGAGAAATCTCTGAGGGGCTTCCGCAATTCAAGGAGCTCATGAAGTTGTTGTAGAATGTATGTGATGCAGAGTTCCTGCTCTACATTGGGTTCCTATTGGAATCAATGTTACCCATATTCAGGGCACTCAATCCCGAAGTAGTTTGTTGGGGCCCTTGATGGAGCTGGTTTCAGTGCCTGTTAGGACCACAGGGAAGTTGGGGGTAGGGTGATGAGTTAAATGATGGCCTGGTGGTTCTGCAGGTTTTGTCTATCTGGAGTCGAGGCCACCTGAATCCAGGCACCAAAGCAGCACACCAAAGTGGTGCAGTCAGCCCCCAACTCACACTGGCATGGCTCCCAACTAGGTGGCTCCGAACTCCCAGAGAGCAGGGTCTGCACTGGGGGATGAATGAGGGTGGTAGCAGGCCACACCTCTGGTCACAGGAGAGGGTGGGGGTGGAAGAAAAAAATCACACCTTTCCTGTTGCTCTCACAAATCTGCTCTATCAGGCCTCCCTCCAATTCATAAGATGGTCAAGCCATGTCTGGTCAGCCGTTCACCAGTCAGTCTCCCATTCTTGCTGTCCCTGCTTGGCCTCTCCTCCCAGCAAGCACTCCATCCAGCTTTCTAACCTTTCTTGTTGAAGTTTACAGTGTATGTTTTTATTTGGTCTTGCATATCTTTCGTGTAGAGGGTCCATGTAGTACGTCTGCCTAGTCCACCATGTTGTAGGAAGTTGCTGAGACTATAAATCTTTACAGGATCAAACAGCCTGACCTTTCTTTAGCAGAATGGTTTGTGAGTTTGAACAGCCAACCTTGCAGTTAGCAGCCCAACACTTAACCCACAGTGCTACCTGTCTAAAGTGGGGCCAAAAAGACAAGTGCTAGAAGATTCAATTAGTGCTGGTGTACAGGCCTGCTTGAGCTCCCATAAAGGAATTTACAGAGGGGGAAGGACTCTGAAGGCATCAAGGCACCATAACTTACAAACTAGGGTATGTGTTCCCCCACCACTATTTCACTAAGCATCATCACTGCTTTGGAAGGGAGCTGTTAGTATTATCATTCCCAGGAGATCCCAAGATACTTCAAAACCCCTTCTCCTAACTTCCATCCCCACCCAAAAAAAAAAAAAAAAACAAACAACCACACACACACACAAAACCCATAAGTGGGTTAAGCAGCTAAACACAGCGATTGTCGTTAAGTGCCGTGGAGTTGGTTCTGACTCATAGTGACCCTCTATAGGATTTCTGAGTTTGAATTGCTGACCTTGTGGTTAGGAGTCCAGTACTTATCCTACAGCACCACACCAGAACTTCAAACACAAGGAAGGACATTCTTAAAGGTCCAACATGAAAGTCTATAGAAAATAAAGGAAGCTCTCTTTGTGGAGGTCATTTCTTAAAAGGAGTATTTGAGATTCTGAATATAATGGGGTTAAAGCCTGCTTCCATAAAGTCTACTCCATCTCATGATGACCCTTTGTGTGTCAGAGTAGAGCTGTGCGCCATAGGGTTTGCAATAGCTAATTTTTTGGATGTAGATTGCCAGGTCTTTCTTCCAAGGCACCTCTGACACAAACCTTTAGCCTTTACATTTTAAATGCTTCCTCAAGATTCCTTTCTCTTTCACATTCATTCAGCAGTTGTAAATACCCCCATTTTTGTTGCTGTTGCTAAAGTGAACATATATCCAAAATATAATGAACACCTACTATGCCAACCTCTACTCTGGGCTTCATGCTGGAATAATGACGCAGACATGTCCCTGGCTTTCAGGGAGACAGGCAGCTATCCAGAGCAAACAGCAAATTCATGCTCACAACTTGAGAAAAGGAAGAAAGCTGGTATTAATTGAAAATAATGAGTGGATCCTTTTAGATGGGCTTTAGATAAAATAAAATACAGCTGATAGGAAATAACTAATCTCCCACAAACTCAATATACCAAATGACTTCATTGTTTGAAGTGGCTAGTTCTTAGAATTTGGTTCCTATTTCTGCTGGGGAGATAGCTCCCCCTGGTGGCTGGAGGCCCCGGTTGTTACATGCTAGGGTATGCTAGGAATCTCCTGTGTAAAATCATTACCATTTTACATGAACACCTAAACAAAAAGCAAAAACATTGCCATCCAATCGATTCTAACCTATAGTGACCTTGGAGGACAGAGGAGCAGACAACCTTATCTTTCTCCCACAGAACTGCTGGTGGTTTGAACCAACAGTTTTGCAGTTAAGAGTCCAATGCTTATTCCAGGAGCTCCTACATGACAGCCTAAAGATCATAAAAGTGGTGGCTGTCCATCTCCCTGGGGAGGGGGTAGATCTTGAGTCATCTCAGTCTTCGATTACTGCTGAGATGAAATTCCAGCCTCCCTCCCTACTTCCTTGAGATTCTGGACAAGTTTATTTAAGATCTCAGAGACCCTGTCTCCTCACCTATGAAATGAGAAGTAAGGTAATAGAAATGAAACCTAGGTAAGTGTGTGACAGGTTCTTCCATAAATGTTAGCTACCTTGAGCTAATTAAGATTTTCAGAGGGTTGGCTTGTTTTATTTCACCTTTTTACTATTATCTGGGTGAAAGTTTACACAGCAAATTGCGTTTTGATTCAACAATTTATACACATTTTGTTTTGTGACGTCCTCACTCCCTGTGTTTACCAATTCCATTGATCCTTCTTTCTTATACCTTCCTGTCATGGATAACTGCTGCCTTTTTTTTTAATCTTATATGATTCTAAGAAATGTGCACCTCCTGCCATGGGACTGAGCTCAGTTCAAAGTGTGTCTAAAGACCATAGTCTCAGGGTTCCACCCTTCTTTATCAGACCAGTAAGCCTCAAGTTTTTAATTATTTTGAGATCTTGTCTACAATTTTGTTCTACTCTATGCAGGACCTCCTTTACGATCCTTATGATCCTTTCAGAGCTATCAGCAGTGACAGCCAGGCACCATCTAGTTCTGCTTTGAGGGTCATGGAGATTGGAGTTCTCATGACTGGCTAGTCATTTGGACTAATTGTTTCCTGGTGTTTTTATTTCCTTCGTTCTTCTTTGCTCTGGACCATAAGAGATCAATAGATTCACAAGGTTTATAGACTCCAGTCACTCTTCATCAAAGTAGGGTTTTAAGCCTTATGCCAATTGACCTTGCTTACCCTGGAAACTATGTTCCTGAATCCAAGACCCAGCAACTCATTCCCTCAAGATATTAGGTTATGGCTAAGAAGTTTTCAGAACTTTGCCATTTGTATGCTTTACTATATTCATGGATATATTTGCAGCACATACAAATACTTATGTAGAAATAGCCACTGTCAAACCTATATATATTCATGGGTGTCCCATTTGCCATTCTACACCTGTTCAACTTATGTGTCTACCTATGTATCTACTCACAGGCTATTATTACTGTTATTGCAGGATTATGTATGTAATAGCGTTTCCCTGTGGTGCCTTTAATTCATCTGCTTCTCCCAGTGCCTCCCTGTACCTTGATCATTTTGTGCTGACTTCCCCCTCATTGTATGTTACCTTTCCCTTCACCCCAGTTAATATGTGTCACAGAAGAATTGATGCATTTGAGTTATGGTATTGGAGGAGTATATTAAAATTACCATGGACTGCCAAAAGAACAAATCAATCTGTGTTGGAAGAAGTACAGCCAGAATGCTCCCTGGAAGGCAGGATGGCCAGACTTTGTCTTTCATACTTCTGACATATTGTCAGGAGGGACCAATCCCTGGAGGAGGATATTGTGTTTAGTAAAGTGGAAGGTAGGAGAAAAAGAGGAAGACCCACAACTAGATGGATTGGCACATTGGCAGCAATGATGGGCTCAGGCATAGCAATGATTGTGAAGTTGGCACCGGACCAAGCAGTGTTTCGTTCTGTTGTGCATAGATCACTATGAGTTGGTACCGACTTGCAGAGAAATCTGACTGATTTTTGTATGCTGATATTCAGCCACGTTGATGAATCTTCTACTAGTTTCAATAGATTTCTTGTTGAGTCTCTGGGATTTTCTTTGTATAGGACTGTACCATTGGCAAGTAGAGATAATTTTACTACTTCTCCACCAATTTGGATGAGTTTTATTTCCCTTTTCTTGTCTTATTGCTCAGGCTAGGTCTTCCAAACCATTTTAAATAGGAGTGATGATAAAGGGTCTCCTAGTCTGGTTCCCGTTCATAAGAGGAATGTTTTCAGTCTCTTCTTTGAGAATAATATTGGCCATTGATTTTGTGTATATGCTGTTATTTATGTTGAGGAATTTCCCTTCTATTCCTATTTTACTGAGTGTTTTCATTAAGAATGTGTATTGGATTTTCTCAAATGTCTTTTCTGCATCAATTGATATAATCATGTGGTTCTTTTCCTATATCTTATTTTCACGGTGGATGACTTTGATTGCTTTCTAATGTTGAACCATCCTTGTACGCCTGGTATGAATTCCATTTAGTCATACTGGGGTTTTGTTTTGTTTTTAACTGTGATATGTTGTTTGATTTTATTAGCTAGGATTTTTTGAGAATTTTTGTGTCTATGTTCCTGAGTGATATTGATCTTTTCTTTTTCAGTGGTGTCTTTCACTCATTTTGTTCTCAGGATGATGCTTGCTTCAAAGAACAAGTTCAGGAATAATGTGTCCTTTTCTATGTTTTGAAATAGTTTGAATAGAATTGGTGTCATCAGCTGTTCTCTACATGTTTGGTAGAAGTCAACTGGCCAGGACTTTTGTTGTTGATATTGGGAGCCTTTTTTATGAGCTGTTCAGTTTCTCCTATTGTGATGGGTCTATTCAAATTTCCTACCTCAAATTGTGTTGAGTAGGTAACGTGTTTCTGGACATTTTTCCATTTTTTTTAGGTTTTCTAATTTGTTGAAATACAGGTCTTCATGGTATTCTGTTATCCTTTTTATTCCAGTTGATTCTGTTGTTACATCACCTGTTTAATTTCTTATTCATGTTATTTGCATCCTCTTCTTTTTCCTTGTTAGATTTGCCAGTGGCTTGTCAATTTTATTAATCCTTTCAATGAAATAATTTCTAATCTTGATTCATTCTATTGGTTTTGTTTTCTATTTCATTTATTTCTACTTGAGTCTTTATTATCTCTTTTCTTAAAGTGACTGTAGACTTTTTTTGCTGCTCTTTCTCTAATTGTTGGAGATGTTGGGTTTAGGTGTTAGTTATGGTTCTCTTTTTTTGAGGTGTACATTTATTGTTATAAATTGTTCTCTGAGCACTGCTTTGCCAGTGTTCCAACGATTTCAGTATTTTATCTAAAAATTTATTTTTATTTAATTTGTTATTTTTCCTATTACTTAGTAGTTTAGTTTTTAAGCAGGGTTTTATTCAGTTGCCATGTTTTTTTGTTTTTGTTTTTTGTTTTTGCCCTTGATCTTCCTGTTTGGGATTCCTAATTGTGATCTGAGAAGATGCTTTGTGGTATTTTGATTTTTTTCAATTTATTGAGGCTTGCTTTGTGGCCTAACCTACAGCCTATTCTGGAGAATGTTGCATGTGTACTGGAAAATAATGTATATTGTGTTATTAAGTGTTCTGAATACATCTTTGGGGTCAAGTTGGTTTATTGCGTTGTTATATCTTATGTAGCTTTGTTGAGTTTCTTTCTAGTTATTCTGTCGTTGATTGAAAATGGTGTAGTAAAGTCTCCTACTATTATGGATGAATTATTATTAACAATTCATCCATTAAGCATCATCTAGGTTGTTTCCAGTTTTGGTGATTAGGAATAGAACGGCTTTCCTGTATAACTTCTTGTGTGTATATTTACTTTTTCTGCAGTAAATATCTAGATATTTACTTTTTCTGCAGTAAATATCTAGGATATGTGAGGTATATATTGGATCAACTATCAACACTCATGGAAGCAGCAATCAATAAATCAAACAACATATGGCATTAGGCAAATATGCTGCACAAGACCTTTTTAAAGTGTTGAAGAGCAAAGATGTCAGCTTGAGGACTAAGGTGCGCCTGACTCAAGCCATGGTATTTTCAATAACCTCATA
>NW_006408805.1:2638679-2684734 GCF_000296735.1 Chrysochloris asiatica | reverse complement strand
GGGAGGGACCAGTTACTAGAGAAGGATATCATGTTTGGTAAGGTGGAGGATCAGAGAAAAAGAGGAAAACCCCCAACGAGATGGATTGGCCAGGTGGCAGCATCGATGGACTCAAGTGTGGCAGCAATAGTGAGGTTGGCCCAGGATTGGGCAGTGTTTCATTCTGCTGTAAATAGGGTCGCTATGAGTTGGTATCCACTCGATGGCACCTAACAACAATAACAACAATGTTCAGTATATGTTTATGAGGAACTGCCTAAATATTTTCCAAAATGGCTATACCATTTGTATTCCCACTAACAATGTATGCTAGTCCTGGTGTGGCACTGTGGGTTAATGTGCTGGACTGCAAAGTTGGTTTGAACCACAAAATTAGTGGTTCAAGCTTATAGGCCGCTCCTTGGAAACCCTATACAGGGCGACCATGGGTCAGACTGACTCAACAGCACTTATCAACAACAACACTATTGTGGAGTTGTCTATTTCTCATTTCAATTTTGATAGTTTGACTTATGTATTTTGGGCTGTCTCATTGGGTACGTAACCATTTACTATGATTATGTCCTCTTGTTGGATGGACCCTTTAATCATTAGATAATCTCTTTCCTTATTTCTTTTGCAGGTTTTTTGGCTTAAAATCTATTTTATCAGAGGTGAATATTGCCTTGCCTGTTTCTTTTTCTTTCTTTCTTTCTTTTTGTTTGCCATTTGCTTGGTAGATGTTTTTCCATCCTTTGATTTTTAGCTTATTGTGTCTTTGTGTGTAAGGTGTGCTCTTAAGACAGCATCTTAGTGAGTCCTGTTTTCTTATCCATACTGCTACTCCCTACCTCTTGACTGGTACAGTTCATCCATTTATATTTAGTGTAATTATCATTAGGTATGAATTTACTGCTGTCATCTTGCCATGTGTGTCGTTGGGTTTGTTTGTTTTTGTGGCATTGATTGTTTCTTTGTTCCATATATTTTTCTGTGCTGAGTTAATTTGTTAATGGATTTTCTCATAATTTCCTTCACTGCTATTGTTTTAGTGTTTACTTAGTCTTTATGCTTTTCTTTTTATTTTGATGACAAGGTATAGTAATTTTCTTTGAGGTTAGCCTGTAATTTATTTTTATCTTCCCAGATTTAAAACTGTTCTCTCTTCCTGTCATCTTGACTTCATCCTCTACATTTGAAAGTTTTATAACTGCACCATTGCTTCCCTCTTTTTTGCTTTGTTTAATTGTCATCATTTACAAATTGACTTCTCCTGTTCCCGATTTACTTGATTTTTGATACTTCTATACCTGAGTTGATTTCAAGATGGTATTTTCATGTGTATTAGTTGTTGTCTGCTGTTGTTGCTTCTAGGTGAAAGGATCCCCATTTAGCATTTCTTATAAGGGTTTTTGCAAATTTCCTTAATTTTTGTTTTTCTGAAAATATTCTCTAGTCAGTGTTTGATTCCTTTGAAGCTCTGGGTTCTAGAATTGCCATTCATATCCATTTCACTTGGTTTCTCTAGGCTTTGCTGTAGAGGGACCAGGTAGTATATATGCCTAGTCCACCTTCTTGGATCCCTGCTAACCCAGCCCCCTGCCCCTTCTTTCATAAGATTTTTTTTTTTAATGTTTTAATTGTGAATTATGTGATAGTTTACATGGGAGAACATTCGTTTTACATTCATCTATAGTATATTGTTTCATTGCCATGGTTACAATCCCCTCCATGCATCATCAACCAACCAAAGGGTATATCCTACAAGCCTGCCCTGCCCCCCTCATCAGGACACAGCCCCTCTTCCTTTCTGGGTCTAAAGTCCCCAGCTTCATTAGATTTTTGAAATCTTTATTTCAACCTGCTTCTTATCCTCTTCTCTGCCTGCCTCTGCTTCCAAAATTTTCATTTGATTCTTTTCCCTCCACATTTGTTACCATGCTCCCAACTTGCTCCATTCTGTCTTCTTATCTTCCTTTCCCTCTCTCCATCTGCTTTCTGAGTTCCCCTTTTTTGTCCTTACCCCCCACCTCTACCTTTCCCTTTCCCTCCCTGTTTGCCTCCTCTTTGTTTTGCACATCTGCCTCTATCTCTCTGGTGCCCAAACTCCTGCCAAGGCATCTAAGAACTCAGATTGGGTGTATTGAGGCCACTCTCCAAAGAGAAACTGCATCCTGGACTCACTCAGAGAGGACACATTTTTCCATGAATCAGTAACAATGCAGACTGCTCTTGGATTTTTCAGAGGAACATGAAAGAGCTTTTCTACACATTTCACACTGAACACTAGTCCTTCGTCACTGTCTTCATCTTCAACAATGTTTGAACACACTCTGGCTTCTTCCTCCCTCTTCAATTTGCTCTAATGTTTGCATCCTCTCACCGACTTCTTTCCTCCCTTTGCCTGCTTGTCTTCCTTGTCTCATCTTGCTTCTTCTCCCTTTGTGTCACTTCGTGTGTTCTCTGTTCCTCTCCTGTTTTTGATTTGCAGATGGCCCATATTCCCCTGTATTCCCATACTGCATTTCTCAAGCAGCCTGCAAGATCTCCTCCCTGTCACTGTGAAAGCTTTTTCATCTCCATTTGGAGCCATTTGCCCTGATCATTCCTCTCTAAAATTTCACTGATGAGCCTTTGTGGTCTTCAGCTGTCAACAGGGCTTGGGGGGAAAAAAGAGCATTTACTTAAACTCTTATTTTAAATGAGGTGCAGCGGTGCTCAAAGACTGGCCTGCACTGCCTCTGATGGTGAACTGAGCTCTTTGGACTTGGGAAAAAAATTGAAAAGTGCCAACAGAGGGATGCAGTAGATGCCAGGATGCCTCTTTTCCTTTGATTATTCCTCTGCAGTTTTCTTTGAGGAAGAAGGAAACAGAGAGTACAAAACAGAGACAACATCAGTTGTTTGAGTATTGTTGCTTGGGTGAAAGGGGGTTAGACTTGCCCAAGGACTGAAATATTAAGAGGGGAGAGTCCCCAGCAATGCTGTCAACCTCACACAGGAAGGTAGTCTGTGAGTTTCAAATCCAACAAAAAGACAGACAAATTTTGCACACTGTGGCTTAGGTCTAGCTGTTGTTGTTAAGTTTCTGTTAAGTGCCGTCAAGTGTGTTCCAACTCATAGCGACCCTATATAGGGTTTCCAAAGAGCGGCCGGTGAGTTTGAACCACTGATTTTGCAGTTCAAACTGACTTATAGTCCAGTGCTTATCCTACAGTGCCATACTAGGACTCCAGCTTAGATTTAGATGAAAGTGGGGAAAAAATAAACACCATACAAATATGATAATCATGTGTGGAGGGAGGTGGTGGTGGTTCAGTGATAGAATTCTCACCTTCCATGCAGGAGATCCAGGTTCAATTCCCAGTCAATGCATCTCATACACAGCTACTGCTCATCTGTCTCTGAATGCTTGTGAGTTGCTGTGATGCTAAACAGATTTCAGCAGAGCTTCCAGACTGAAACAGACAAGGAAGAAAGGATTGGCAATCTACTTCTGAAAATCTGCCAATGAAAACCCTATGAAATGACAGTGGTCTGATCCCGTTGTGCATGCGGTTGCCGTGAGTCAGGGGCTGACTGGACAGAAGCTAGCAACAATGATCATACAGAAGAAAGCCGCCCTAGTCTGTAAGAGGCCTCTCCTCCACTCCCTCCAGGACAGGGGGAAATATCTCTCTGTATTAATTTGGGTTCTTCTCAGAGAAGATTCTAAAACAAGGATTTAAATGTACAAACAGTTTACTTGTGAGGCAATCCCGGGGATCACTGGGAGGAGGGGAGGAGATGACTAGGAAAAGGGCAGACACCAATAAAGGATTCCTTACCAAGCCACATCTACTGAGGGCAGTACTATGGGTCATGGTGAAGAATACTTCTATCCCTACCAAAGGAGAAGAAATCAAGGTCCCTAACCACTCTCTCTCCATCCATCACTTGAAGGTTTCATCCCAGAGCAATAACTCTCAGCACTTCCGGCTTTCCCTGTACTGAGACAGGGCAGGATCTCACTACTAGGTAAGATACCTCCCCACCGGGCTGGATATAAGGGGAGGAGAATGGGGCCCCCATAGCCTCTCTGTATGGCCTGGGCCCCATGCACTTCACCCTTGGTTCTCTAGCCCACCAGCTAGCAGCCTTCTCTATAAAGGACCAGATACTAACTATTCCAAGCTTTGTAGCCACACAGTCTGTATTGTAAGTACTCATTTCTACCATTGTAGTGTGACAGGGCCCGGAGTCCTATAAGGCAAGGGAGACACATAGGGTGCACAATTTAGAGGTGCTCACTGTCAGGGCTCTGGTAGCGTAGTGGTTATGAATCGAGCTGTGAACCTTAAGGTCAGTGGTTCGAAACTACCAGCGGCTCCGTGGGAGAAAGATGAGGCTTTCTACTCCCGTAAAGATTTACACCCTCGGAAACCCTGTACAGGGTCGCTATGGGTCGGAACCGACTCAATGGCACTTAACAACAACAACACTGTCAGGGCTGTGGGTGGGGGGTGGTGCAGCTTGCATGTACATAGCCATGCAAATCAGACGTGTGTCATTTAGGCACCTAAGGTACCTTGCTTGTTTTATACCAGCCCTGACCCCATAAGGTACAAAACAGTTATACCCAATATGAAACAAATAGGGATGACTGTGTTCCAATAAAACTTTATTGACAGAAACAAGCAGCAAGCTGTGTTTGGCCCATGGGCCATAGTTTGCTGGCCTCTGCCTCTGTCCTTTTCATATTCTATTCCTCAGCTCTCCTCCCTCCACCTTCAGGTCCAACATCACTTCCTCCAGGAAGCCTTCACTCACTGCTCTGAGCAGGTCAGATCCTCTCCTAACAGGCCCTCACACCCTCCATGGCCCTCCAGAGCACTTCTCACAGTGCTCATTGCATAATTAGGTGTGTAATTAGTTGTTTAATGTGTGTGTCTGTCTCTCTCCCCAAACTGTAAGCACTCATCAGTTTCCAAGGCCTGTTAAGTCTTCTTTCTTAATATATCTGTAATTCTTCCTCTCCTCATCACTTCAAACAGATCTCGGCTACAGTCTCCTAATCTAGCTTTCTGGATACAATACTCCTGCTCTAAATCACCCAGTGAGTCCCCTTTGCCTTCACAAGAATGTCCACCCCAGTCTGGCCAGACCACCCCTCCAGCCCTCATTCCTCTGCCTGATCTCAGCCAACAACTGTTGCTTCAGTCTCTTACTTCCTATATCATGCCCTCTTGAGCCACCAGGCGTTTGCATAGGCTCCTTCCCTTCCATGGGATGGTCTTCTTTTTTGTACTTCCTAGCATCAATTGAAGGAGCCCTGGTGGCACTGTGACCTAAGCATTTGGCTGACAATCTCAAGATTGGCAGTTCAAACTCACCAGCATCTCTGTGGGAGAAAGATGAAGGCTGTGTGGTGCTGTAAAGATTTATAGTCTCGGAGTCCCTAAGAAGTAGTTCTGCCCTGTGCTGTGTAGAGTTGTTATGAGTCAGAGCCAGCTCAAGGGTATGGGTTTGGGTTGAGTAACAGTAATCCAGTGTTTGACTTCCTTGCGCAATGTTCCCAGACCATTTGTTCTCACATGCCAATACCCACAGCCTCAGTCAGCCACCAGCACTGCGAATCCCATAGCCCCCTGTGCTTGCCGGACTTTGTGTTTCTTACACTGTACTCCAGCTGTCTGTTCACCTGTCTATTGTCTTTATCCAAACCTGTGTGCTCCCTGAAGCCAGGAAGCAAGCACCTCACACCAGGCACTCTGCCTGCAGCATAGGGGGTGCCAGTAAAGGCTGGTGAGTGACTGGAAACCCTTGAGAAATCTAAGCTGTGATGTGTCTCCAGTGACCAGCAGGGGGTTGTAAGTGACCTCTGAACCACCAGTGTCTTTGTGATAAGAGGAAGGATGAAAAAGGGGTCTTGGATGTAGCTGTTATTCCAACCTGGTTCTTCTCTCTGACGGCAGCTTTCAGTCATCAGCAACCTTGGAAACTCACCAACCACAGACCTAAACTCTCAGGTCCCCACCAGCCCACAGTCATGACTCCTAGTGCCGAGATCCAGGTCCCTAAGCCAGGGTTCTCCCTGCATCCTGGCTTGCGTCTTGTCTCTTCTTCTCTCACATCCCTCAAAAATAGAGGGGCTGTCTGAGGCCAGACTGGAATCCAAGGGCTGGAGTAGTGAGGTCAATGGCAAGAGTGACTGCATGGCTTATAGAAGTCCTGGCCTTCTGCTGTTACAGAATCGTCCAGACGGAAGGGTTCTGAGGGGCTCTCACCTCACTCAAAGGCCCCCATAAAAATTGCTTTGCTAACTGAGGTCCTCCAGCCCCTGACATCCATACACGTACGTACATGCTTGCACATACATGAACACTACCCCTTCTCTGTAGCATACATTCCTCCTAACAGCCAGTTGAACTATCACTTTCATAACCACAGAAAACTCACATTCAAACAAACTCTGACTCACCAAAGACAGAGAACGAAAATACTATGTGAGTGGGAAGCACCACAGCTCACTGCTTTGCTGTTTCCCTTCCTGGCATCTTTCATGTCCAGAGACGACCACTGGGAGAGGGACTTGGCCAGCTGATGGCAGAAGCTGTTGTCACTACACTCAAAAACAGTCAGCCAGTGCCCTTGGGAAAGTTCTTCCTGGAGCAGAAGGAGGCATTTCCAATGGGCTGTTAACTCTTCTCTGTCCCTGGTGTTTCACGTTTGTACGATGTTACTGCTTTTTGCCTCACAGACATCAGAAGCACCTGACACAGGTAGGAGGGTGGCTCTGTGACTTACAGAAGTCCTGCCCTTTTGCTGACATTCATCTTCAGATACTAGTTCTGCTGACTATTTGGGAACCACTGATTTTTAAATTCTGTCAGGAATCCCCCTTAAATTCAGGTGATTACTTAGAGTCCTAGTGTAGGATAAGCACTGGACTGCTAACCTTAAGGTCGGCAACTCAGATCCTCCAGTTGCTCCTCAGAAACCCAATACAAGCACTTAACAACAAGAACACTTGCTCACACCTCAGGAAAGCTTAAGGTTCTGGTTTTGTGGTGACTCTCCCTTCTGCCATAAGAAATGGAGTTACAGCCTTTTTTCTAAGGATCTAAAAATACTTTAATGTCTCTGAGTGCCATTTTAGGAAACCTGAATACTTAGAGTGTTCAACAGTCATCTAGTGTAGACCATGGTGGTGGTGGTGGTTATGTGCCTTGGGGTCGATCCTGACTCGTAGCTACCCTGCATAGGGTTTCCGAGGCTGTAAATCTTTACAGGAGCAGAAAGTATAGACCATAGATCTAGTTCATTTAACTACTGTAGACCACAGACATGTCTTGGAGGTGTATGGACATACCCCGTTTCTCCCCATTATCAGCTGGGCAGACGCAGCTGCATGGCCTTTGCCCCAGAGAGAGGGTCAGGGACCTATCGCTTTACTGGCCTGCAAGGCCAACATTTCCCACATGAATCTTCCCCGCAGACTCCATCCCATCATACCCTGTGCATTTGGAAGAAATATGCCAGGTTCAGACTGTTACTGTGCATTAATTAAACTTTAATTAATTATGAAAGTGGTATTTATTGAGGTTTAGCAACTCCGAAATCAGATTCATGTTTATGGCAGTAGTTGAACTTGGGTAATTCTGTTCTTAATAATCGATTGTGATCTATTTGACTTGGAATAGCTTTTCTTATTAAATCTAAATCAAACCTTTATTTGAGACACTTAATTGTAAGTGAGACTAATTTGCTTCCCCTCAGGGCACCAGGGACTTTGAAAGAATCCCACATCTGAGGGCAGGAAGGGTGGTTCTCCCTGCTAGATTTGAGAGGTGATGGTTATTCATGAAAAGTACCACAAGCTCCCAGCTACACACATGGTAACTGAAGCTTTCAGGACTACATTCTCATCTCATTAGGAATGGAGTGTTCCTTGAATAATAATACTGAAGTATCTCAAGAAGCTAAGGAGCTCTGGTAGTGTTGTTGTTGTTGTTGTTGTCAGGTGCCATCGAGTTGGAACCAACTCACAGCGACCCCATGCACAGCAGAACGAAACAATGTCCGATCCTGGGCCAACCTCACTACCGCTGTCACACTTGACGCCATCAATGATGCCACCTGGCCAATCCATCTCATTAGAAGTATTCCTCTTTTTCTCTGACCCTCCACCTTACCCAGCATGACATCCTTCTCCAATGAAGGAAAAGGATGGGATGGAGTCTTGTAGTGTAGTGGTTACGAATCAGGCTGTGAACCACAAGGTCAGCAGTTCGAAACTACCAGTTTCTGCTCCCATAAAGATTTACAGCCTCGGAAACCCTGTACAGGGTCGCTAAGGGTCAGAATTGACTCGACAGCACTTAACAACAACAACAACATCTTAAGAAGCTAATGTGGAATGCCCAGTCCACACTTTGGGGGCCATCCTGAATAGAAGTAGGGCAGTGGCTCAGTAGAAGGACTGAAGAGTTTTGTGGAGCCCTGTGTTTCCATTTCATGAGCTGGGATGCATGTACCTTCCTAAGACCCACCTAGTAATTAGGGTCCCGCTGCCTGAGGACAGACCTGAGGTCACCTGATGCCAGCCTATCTGCTGACTGGCACAGCATGGCAAAGGAGAAGGAGCACAGGTTCAGGAATAGCAGACTAGGTACAAGTGGGATCTTTATTTTTACTCTGAGCTTCAGATGCCTTATCTCTGAAATGGCTGTGACAATAACTACCTTGCAGGGTATTTGCGAGGATTAGAGATAATTGATGTGAAATAATGCCTGTATAGTAGTATAGTGCTTGGTGGATAGAAGATACTTGATAAAGACAACTCTTATTGTTACTTTCCTCTTTAAGCTCCTTTACCTGACTCCACCCACTTCTTCAGACAATACCTTGCTGACTCCCTGCCAACCCAGCTCTTTGTCTGGATTCTAACCCAGTGTCTTTCCTGTTTGACTGAGCCTTCTGCCCACAGGGCCTGCTCCTCTACCTGATTAACACTAATGGTTCACCTTGGGTAGTGTATGTGATAAGGCCAAGTCATTAAATCAAAGGCATGTTATGAGGAGCAGTATGGATGCCAGGAAGAGGAAATTGGAATTGATCTAATAGTTTCTTAATCCTTTTGCTTAGGGATAATACAACACACTTCATAAGGTTTCTGACAGCATTAAATGACATAAGCATAGAAGATAATACAGTGTCTGATGCAAGGTAAGTATTCAAATGATGCTTTCCTTCTCTTTTGGTCAGGAGGAGGGTGTCAGAACATGGCAGTATAGAAAGATTCATATGGCCATTGTGGAGCAGGCTGCACTGGAGGGGACAGGGTTGAGGAAGAACAGAAACTTGGATTAACTTGGACCAGGGCAGTAACAGAGGAACATAGAAAAGAACAAATTTGAGAGAAATTGAAGGAAGAAAAATTGAATGTAGTAAAAGTTTGAGTATTAGAGAGAGAGAGAGAGATGTTGCTTTTAAGTGCTGTTGAGTAGTTTCAACTCACAGCAACCCTGTATAGGGTTTTCGAGGAGCGGCTGATGAGCTTGAACCACCGACCTTTCAGTTTAAACTGACTTTGCAGTCCAGCGCATTAACCCACAGCACCACAATAGGACCCCATTTAGCTAGATTGATGTAAAGATAGAGATAGCTGCTGTGAGCCACTTGACTAAGGATGACCCCATGTACAATAGAAGAATGGAACATTATCCAGCCTGCCTTCACTCTCAAGACTGTTAGCATGTTCAAGTTCATCATTGTAGCTGTAGTGCCAATTCATCTCACTGAAGGTCTCCCTCACACTCGCTGACCCTCTGCTTCTCCATGAAAGATGTCCTCCTCCACTAATCAATCCCTCCTGATGATGTGTCCAAAGCAACTGTTCTATTGTAATCCACACAATTTTCATAGGCTAATTCTCTTGGTGTGGTGCTGTAGGACTAGCACTGGATTGAGAACCACAAAGGTGGCTGCTCCTAAGAAACCCTATACGGGGTCGCTATGAGTCGGAACTGACTATGGCATTTAACAACAAGAATAACAATTTTCAGAAGTAGATCACCAGGCCTTTCTTCCTAGTCTGTCTTAGTCTAATCTCTATCAGAATTTGTCCTCCATGGGTGACTTTGCTGGTATTTGATAGGTCTCAGCACTTCACAGCAATATCAAAACTACCATAATATGGACAAACTGACAGATGGAAGATGGTAAATATAGGGAGAGAAGAATAAAAAAGACAGTTGATGCCATGATCTTAGACACAATTTGTTGTTGTTGTGTGCTGTAGAGTCGGTTCCTACTCATAGCGACCCTATACAGAGTTTCCAAGGCTGTAAATCTTTATGGGAGCAGAAAGCCTCATCTTTCTCCTACGGAACAGCTGGTAGTTTCAAACTGCTGACTGTGAGATTAGCAGCCTGATTCGTAACCACTACGCTACCAGAGCTCCTTTTAGACACAATAGCCCTGAACATATGAGTGATCATGAAGATGGCACAGGACCAGGAAGTGTTTTCTTCTGGCATACATAAGGATGCCATGAGTTGGAGCCCACTCAGCGGCAACTAGACCTGATTTCCTGGAATCAGTTTTCAGTCTGTTCGGATTCATGGCAACCCAATGTGCTGCAGAGAACTGCTCCATAGGATTTTCAAGGCTGAGACTTTTCAGAAGCAGGACACCGGGCATCTTTCTGAGGCATCTCTGGATGGGCTCAAATCACTAACCTTTTATGTAGTAGTCAAGCACTTAAACAGGATGCCTTTGGCTTCCTGGAGAAGGGTGTATTTAGCACAAGTAGAAGCAGAAGAGTGGTGCAAGAGAGGATGGTGAACTCTTAGTGGTCATGCTGAATGTGAGGTTAGGACCCTGGAGGCACTGGGAATGTTGAAGAGAGTCTAGATCCATTGCCAAAGAAGGAAGACCTGAGACTGCTGCTCTCGGCCCTAGTTCCTGGTGCCTCTCTGGACAACGGACCACCAGTGAAAACCTGATTGGGAAGTATGTCTTGTTAAATAAGCTGTTGTTACAGATGGTGATGATTCTTGGTCTTCTGTGCCCTGGGCCAGTGTTTGAAATCCACCCCTCCAGTCGTTCCCTATAAAAAGAAAATAGGATATTCACAGCTGAATTACAGCTCTGC
The DNA here is from genome assembly GCF_000296735.1 of Chrysochloris asiatica. Classification (NCBI taxonomy): domain Eukaryota; kingdom Metazoa; phylum Chordata; class Mammalia; order Afrosoricida; family Chrysochloridae; genus Chrysochloris; species Chrysochloris asiatica. The sequence continues at coordinate 2,673,618 of NW_006408805.1, read as the reverse complement.
TTCCCCATTTTCCAAGAGGAAAACAAATAGAATTCCTAACTAAGAGCCCTTTCTTGGTTAAGTGCCCTTGGTGAATAGGACACTGGTATTCTAATATGTTTATTTCAGACATTCAGGGGCCTTCACAGATGCCTGGCCTCATAGATTCATTTTGCCTGCTTTAGTAACAATATCACATTGCAAACTGCCGGGGACTAAAGGGAAGAGTGCAGGCAAATGAGTTTTCTGGCGGCATGAATATTTTCTGAGTCTCTACCCAGGGACTGCTTTCATATGTGCAAAGCAGGTGGTTTGTTTCTTGGTGATCAAATAGCACAGAGTTCTGGGGCCCATCGAAATCCTCCTTTTATTCAGGGACTGGAAAAAAACAAACTTCTAGACTTCAAGTCAATCAACTCAAAGAGACTCCATGTGCTAAAGCAGAACTGCTCCATGGGTTTTCTTGACTCCAGTCTTAATGGAAGCAGATAGCCAGGTCTTTCTTCTGCGGCACCACTCAGTGGATTTGAACTGCGAACCTTTAGGTTAGTAGTCAAGTACACATTGTTTGCACTACCCAGTGACCTTCTATTCAGGGACAGCTACATCAGTGTCTGGTTCTACTCTCCACTTACATGACCAAGCTGGTGATGGTGCTGTGCCATCGAGTCGGTTCGGTTCTGACTCACAGTAACCCTGTATAAGGTAGCTGAGACTGTAAATGTTTTGGTTGGTTATATGCCGTGGAGTCCGTTCTGACTCTTAGCAACCCTGTATAGGGTATTTGAAGCTGTAAATCTTTATGGGAGCAAAAAGCCTCATCTTTCTCCGGCTGGTAAATTCAAGGTGCTGACATGTAATCCACTATGTTACCAGGTCTCCTTATGAACAGGCTACCCTCTTGTAATATTACAGGCAAGAGAATCAATTAGTATGGGTGGTACATAGAGAGAATTATCTTCCCAGAGGGAGCAAGAAGAGTGACATTTGGACGAAAAGGTGCCTAAAAAAGTCAGAAAAATTAAACCCAGTGACCAAGGGAAAGAGTTTGAGGACAATTATTGAAATGCAGTGAGAAAAGATCCGGCAAAGGGAGACTCTGAAGAAGTGCTGAGAGAAATGTATGGAGGAAAATAATGGTTTAGATTCAGAGTAGAGACATACTATTGAGGGCCAACTAGGGACAACCTTTAACCCTGGCTTCAAGCGCAAACTGAAATCCCAGAGGAAATGTTAGTTGGAAGGGCTAAGAATCAGACTTTAGGTCTGGGTGTATACACAGAGAGACAGATCATATAACAAAATGGAGTACAGAAATAGACCTGAACATGTGGAAGGATAGAATGTGGACTCCTGGTGTGGTACTGTAGGATCAGCACAGGACTGCAAACCACAAGGTCGGCAGTTCAAACCCACCAGAAACCCTATACGGGGTCGCTATGAGTCAGAGCTCTGGTAACGTAGTGGTTACGAATCGGGCTGCGAGCCTCAAGGTAAGCAGTTTAAAACTACCAGCTGTTCCATGGGAGAAAGATGAGGCTTTCTGCTCCCGTAAAGATTTACAGCCTTGGAAAGGCAAGAAGTGACTGGCTTACAAGCTTACGAGAGGAGCCTAAATCCAGAAGGCATGGAGGAAGGTAGAATCTCCACTGAGTAGTATCCAATCTCTCTAGGCGGGGCTGATGAAAGGAAATGCGGATAGGTCTCTTGTGATACAATAGTGAATAATTGTTATCAGGACTGATTATGAGGGTTGGAAATGTAAAGGCAGATGTTTTGTAGCAAGGAGGGGAGTGATTAACTTTGCAGTCTAGGAGCAGAGGTCCCTGGGACCATCAAGGGAGAAGAGTGGGACCCTACCCAGAGAAGCAGTGACGCCTGAGATGGAGGCAGAGACAATGATGTGGAGAGATGGAGCAGCTGGGGACTTTAGACCCAGAGAGGAAAAGGGGCTGTGTGCTGACGATTGGGGGGCAGGCTTGTAGTGTATGCCCTTTGGTTGGTTGATGATTCATGGAGGGGATTGTAACCATGGCAATGAAGCAATATACAATAGGATGAATTTAAAACTAATGTTCTCCCATGTAAACTATCACATAATTCACAATGAAACATTAAAAAAAAGATTTACAGCCTCGGAAACCCTGTACAGGGTCGCTATGAGTTGGAACTGACTCCACGGCACATAACAACAATAACAATATATGATAAATTAGTATCTTCAAGCAGTAGGGAAAGATCAATTACTCAATAAATGCTGTTGGGCAACTGGCTAGACATTGAGGGATAAAAATCAAAAAGGATCTGTTCCTCACTCCTTACACTGAAACAAACTCCATCTGGATGAAAGATGAAAAGCAAAACTATAAAACAAGAGAAAAGGGAAATGCATAGCTTGTGTATGTATGTATATGCTATTGTTTTTGTTAGCTGCTGTCGAGTTGGTTCCAACTCACCGAGGCTTTATATGAAGGTAAGTCAAAAAAGCATTGCTACTAGCGTTCCAATTAATACATACACAGATGTATTCCAAACAAAACATCTGCGATCCGTGCATGGTTGCACTCACATTCTCTCAGTAATACACTTAGCCTTAAAAAAAGGAAGATAAAAACAAGAAGAAAAAGTTGCTTGAAGAGCTTGCTCAAAGAGCTGATCTTTCCATCAATCTTATCAGCAATATTGAAACTAATGAAGATGATTTTGTAAAGCAAATTGTAACTAGAGATGAGTCTTGGATTCACCAAGACAATCCAGAAGAGCAAAGTCCAACCAATAGTGGCTTCTGAGGGTAATTGCTGGGTCTGTTAAATTCTAGCAAAGAGGTAAGTTTGAAGGTTATGGCGACTGTTTTGGCATTCCAAGGGGGTAAATTTGATAGATGGGGTTCTGATGTGGCACTGTAGATAGACACAGGACTGCTAATCACAAAATCGGCAGTTCAAATCCACCAGCTGCTCCTTGGAAACCCTATACAGGGTCGCTCTGAGTCAGAATCAACTCAACTTAACAACAGTATATATATAAATGGTGTGGCACTGTAGGATAAGCATTGGACTGTTAACTGCAAGATTGGCAGTTCAAACCCACCAGTTGCTGCTTAGAAATCCTATACAAGGTCACTATAATTGGCACTCAACAACAACATATATATGGCTGGCTGTGTGTCATGGAGTCTGTTCCAACTTATAGCGACCCTGTACAGGGTTTCCAAGGCTGTAAATCTTTACAGGGAACAGAATGCCTCATCTTTCTCCCGCAGAACAGCTGGTAGTTTCGAACTGCTGACCTTCACAGCCCTCTTCATACCCACTACGCTACCAGTTATAGATAGATAGATAGATAGATGATAGATAGATAGTTAGATAGATAGATAGATAGATAGAGAGCCCAGGTGTCTTAAGTTAATCATTCAGCTGCTAATCAAAATGTTAACTGTTCAAACACACCAACAGCTCTATAGAAGAAAAGGCCTGATAATCTGATTCCACAAGATTACAGCCTAAGAGACCCTATAGAGCACCTTCTCAGCCTTACAGGGTTTCTGTATGTTGTTGTGCACCATTGAGGGGAGCTACAGAAAGTTCGTGGAAAAATGGAATTGAAAGCTAATGGAATTTTTCTATGAACGTTTGAAGCCCCTTCATATATGTTGTTGTGTCAAGTCAATTCCAACCCATAGCAATCCTATATATAGGACAGAGTAGAACTGCCCCATAGGATTTCCAAGGCTGTAATCTTTACAGATCACTAGGTCTTTCTTCCTCAGAGCAGTTGATAGATTCAAACTGCCCACCTTCCAGTTAACAGTCAAGCATTTTAACCACTGTATCATCAGAGCTCTGAAAGACCCTATAACCAAATCCTCTGGCATTAGTCAATTCTAGCTTATAGTGACACTTTAGGACACAGTAGAACTGTTCCATAGGGTTTCTGAGGCTATAAATCTTTACAGGAGCAAATAACCTCATCTTTCTCCAAAGGAGCGGCTAGTAAACTTGAACCACCATCCTAGTAGTTAACAGCCCAGTGTTTAACCTGCACCACCAAGTATATGTTATATGTGCCATCAAGTGTATTCCAACTCATAGAAGCCCAGTGTTAGGTGCCGTCAAGTTGGTTCTGACTTACAGTGACCCGAAGTATAGCACCATCCTCACAGTGGTTCCTATGTTTGAATCCATTGTGGCAGCCACTGTGTCAACTCATCTCATTGAGGGTCTTCCTCTTTTTTTTTTTTTGCTGATTTACCAGCTGCTCCTTGGAAACACTACATAGGGTCGCTATGGGTCAGAATTGACTTGAAGGCACTTAACAACAACAACGACAATAATTTACCAAGCATGATGTCTTTCTCCAGGGACTTCTGTTGATGACATGCCCAAAGTATGGGAGACAAAGTCTCTCCAGCCTTGCTTCTGAGGAGCATTCTGGTGGTTCTTCTTCCAACAAAGATTTATTCATTTTCTGGCAGTCCCTGGTGTATCAATATTCGTTGCCAACACTGTAATTCCAACTCATCAGTTCTTCTTAAATTCCCTTATTCATTGTCCAGCTTCATCATTTATCTGAGGTTATTGAAGTACCATGGCTTTGGTAGGCCACCTTCGTCTTCAAAGTGACATCTTTGCTTTTTTAACACTTTAAAGAAGAGATCTTTGCAGCATATTTAGTCAATACAATATGCAGTTTGATTTCCTGAATGCTGCTTCTGTGAGCGTTAATTGTGTTGTCGTTATTATGTGCCATGGAGTCGGTTCCAACTCATAACGACACTGCACAGGGTTTCCGAGGCTGTAAACCTTTATGGGAACAGAAAGCCTCATCTCTCTCCCATGGAACAGCTGGTAGTTTCGAACTGCTGACCTTGCGGTTCACAGCCTGATTCGTAACCACTACGTCACCAGAACTCCTTGAGCAATGATTGTAGATCCAAGTAAAATGAAATCTTTGACAACTTCAGTCATTTCTCAATTTATCTGGTCTAATTGTGAGGATTGTTGTTTTCTTCATGGTGAGGTATAATTCATACTGAAGGCTATAGACTTTGATCTTCATCAGTAAGTGCTTCAAAAGTTTTCTTTTCTTTCAGCAATCAAGGTTATATCATCTGCATATCACAGGTTGTTAATCTTCCTTCAATCCTGATGCTTCTTGGATTATTTGTTCAGCATACAAATTAAATAAGTATGGTGAAAGGATACAACCCTAACGCACACCTTTCCTGATTTTAAACCATTTAGTGTCCCCTTGTTCTTTTTAAATGACTGCCTTGTGGTCTAAGTACAAGTTGCTCATGAGCACAATTAAATAATCTGGAATTCTCATTCTTTGTAATATTATCCATAATTTTTAAGACACCCCCCCCCCAAATAAACTCTGGTAGCATAGTGGTTATGAGTCAGGCTGCCAACCTCAAAGTCAGCAGTTCAAAACTACCAGCCATTACATGGGAAAAAGATGAGGCATTCTGTTCCCGTAAAGATTTACAGCCTCGGAAAACTCTATACAGTCAAGCATTTTAACCAGTCTTACAGCCTCGGAAACCATGTTCAGGGTCGCTATGAATTGGAACCCACTCCACGGTACTTAACCACAGCAACAACAACAAAGGTTGTAGAGCCAATTACTGTAATTGCTGTCAATAAATTGTACACCTATAAAAAGCTGAATTGACAAAAGTTGGGTGATAGATTTATTTGTAACAATGACAAGCAAAAGGAAGAAAGAATAGTTTCTTGTGTATAATCAAAAACCTCATGGGATTTTGTTTCTTGGTTTGGAGAGTTAGGGTCATGGTTTCATGGGACGTTCCAGTTAATTGGCCTAATAATAGGTTTAGTGCTTTTGTTTTAGCTCCTGGTTCAGTGCATAGTGCCTGGAGTCTTAAAAACATGCAAGCAGTCATTCAAGGCACAGCAATTGGTCTCTATTTGCCTGAAACAACCGAAGAAGGGGAATCAGGAATCAGAGGAGGAAATGAAATGTGTGGCTCACTGCCTTCATGAATAACTGTCTCCTTTGCTATGACACCAGAAAAACAGGATGCTGTTTGGCTACCATTATTGAATGTTTTAAGCAGAGATTCGGTAGATGATGACTGATCAAAAGGGCTACTGATTTAGATGGCTACAAATCCAAAAGAGAATTTCAAATTTTCATGGAATCCAGAATGTCTGGAATCATTGAGGCTGGACAAACCCCTGTAACTATCACCCTGAGATAATCTTTCATTGTTATGCTAAAAATACCCCCCTGAAGTCTTCTTAAAATCAAATAATAGTTTAGTTTGAATTATAAAAAATGTCTGCTTTGCGCATTATTCTCTTTTAAGAGCTATCTATTTGGGATCAAACTGACACCAACCGAAAACTTAGATAGGATAGGAACCTTGTTGTTGTTAAGGACCATGGAGTTGGTTCTGACTCATAGCGACCCTGCACAGGGTTTCTGAGACTGCAAATCTTTACGGGAGCAGAAAGCCTCATCTTTCTCCCGCGGAACGACTGGTAGTTTCGAACTGCCGACCTTGAGGTTAGCAGCCTGATTCGTAACCACTACGCTACTAGAGCTCCTTAGAAAGGACCCTTAGGGGGAAGTGAATTTAAGATAGTGGGGGAGGTGGTGGTTACGTGCCATGGAGTGGGTTCCGACTCATAGCGACTCTGTACAGGGTTTCTAAGGCTGTAAATCTTTACGGGAGCAGAAAGCCTCATCTTTCTCCCACGGATCAGCTGGTAGTTTCGAACTGCTGACCTTGCAGTTCGCAGTCCAATTCGTGACCACTACGTTACCAGAGCCACTCAGAAACGGAGCATGAGAATGATTACACATCTCAAAGAATGTAATCCATGTCACTAAATGGTGCATGTAGAAACTATTGACTGGTATATGTTTTACTGTGTATGTTCTCAACAAAATAACTAAAATTACATATTTTCAAAAAAAACAACAAAAAGCAGTCTGACAGATGGCTCCATTTCTTCTTCCATTTTGAGAAATGGGAATGAAACAAAGAACGTACGTGCTTCCGGCACAGCCATTGCTAAAACTAGCCCGAGAGTAAACGGATGATTGATGATTGATGCTACGAGAAGACTCCCATGATGAGGATGACAGTGCCGACGGCAAACAGCAAAAGCGCCACATTCTCTTTCGCTCTCAGAGGTGTGGCTATCCTAGTCGGTGGAAGGGCCCAGGCCCAGGAACCTCGCCTGCTCTACTGCCCATCTATCCCCGGGAAAACAGACATCTCGTTTACACAGTGAACATTATTAAGAGCGGGCTTTGAAGTCAGGCAGCCCTGTCTGAAAGTATTGTTAGGTGCCATCAAGTTGATTTTTAACTCATTAAAACCCTAACCAAAGGCTTGGTGGTTCAAACCGACCCATCAGCTCCCTAGGACAAAAGACCTGGCAAACTGCTCCCACAAAGATTGTTGCTGTGGTGGCGGATAAGTACTGTCGAGTCAGTTCCAACTCAGAGACTCTGTATAGGCTTTCTGAGGAGTGGCTGGTGAGCCTGAACCACTGAGCTTGTGGTTCAAGCTGACCTTGCAGTCCAGTGCATTATCCCGCAGCGCCACACTAGGGCTCCCATAAAAATTACAAATTATGGGAGCAGTTCTACTCTGTTGCAGGGGGCCACTGTGAGTACTCAAATAACAACTTCATCATTTCCTGTCTGACTGACATTAGGCAGGTTACTTAATCTCTCTGATCTTAGGTTTCTTATTTGTAAAATGGGGGTAAAATAATGCAATATCTACCTCCTAGGGTATGCCCACTGGTGTTAAGTTGATTCTGACTCATAATGACCCTACAGAACTAAGTAGAACTACTCCATAGGTCTTTAAGACTGTAAATCTTCATGATATACCTTAAAGACAGATTCATCTTTCTTCTGAGGGATGACTGATGAGTTTGAACCATCAACCTTGTGGTTAACAGCCCAAATACTTAATCCATTGTACAATTAGGGCTCCAGCATGCTGTTGTTGTTAAATGCCACTGAGTTGGTTCTGACTTTTAGAGACCCTGCACAGAGTTTCCGAGGGGTAGCTGTTGAGTTTGAACCGCCAGCCTTGTGGTTCAAACCGACCTTGCGGTCCAAGTGCTTTATCCAACAGCACCAAAGCAGGGATGTAAAGTACTTGGCACAGAACAGATGAAAAATGGTGGTGGTGGTGGTTATGTGCCGTGGAGTCAGTTCCGACCCATAGCGACCCTGTACAGGGTTTCCAAGGCTGTAAATCTTTATGGGAGCAGAAAGCCTCATCTTTCTCCTGCGAAGCAGCTGGTAGTTTCGAACTGCTGACCTTTGCAGTTCGCAGCCCAATTCATAACCACTATGCTACCAGAGCTCCTTAGATGAAAAATAGATGGTAAAAATTATGATGATGATGATTTTGATTCTCACCAGAGTCCCATGAGTAAGGCTAATGTATACAGCATCAAAGGGAAGCCATTCATTCTTAAGTCTGTATGAAATGGCAACTCTCGGAGATGTGCAATGCGCAACCTGCACAGCTGTACATGGTGACCCACCAGTGAAGTAGGCCAAGCAGGGTAAACAGCAAAGAAGTAACAGAGCTACTTCAGTCTCCTGGCTTTAGTCCCAGACCCATTACATTGCCTCCCCTCTCCAGCCCAGTCAGTCTCTGGTCACAACAATATTCACAGCCATCCAATCTCTCTCCCCGGTTTGGTCCTCTTGTCACCCTGGAAATAAAGGAGCTTCCCAAGAGGAAGAAGTAACAATTGTCCCTCAGGAGCTCCAGACAGAAGAGAAGGTCACTGCTGGCACAATCCTTCACTGAGCAAGGCAGAGCTGACCCTATCCCCTGCTGGTGGCCAGCCAGCCCTATCAGTCCTTCTTCAGGGGGCAGCATGCATTCTTGTCAAGTCAGACACAGGCACACACCTCCAGGTGCCCATCTCTAAGGACACCTATGCAAACTGTGGAGATGCACAGAGCACCCCAGAGGGCTGCTGGGCAGAGAGTCCCCGTCAGTATCCCACCAGGGAAGCAGGGAGTCTGCCGACCTTTCTAAAGCGCGAGCGCTTTCCATTTGGCAGCCTTGGTGTGTTCTGTTTTGCTTTGATTTGTTCTGAAAAGAAGCCGGTGTGTCTGCTGAGCTTTAGGGCACTGCTGTGGGAGGAAGCAGATCAAAGCAAAGTGTCAGGATCCCTTCCTCCTTCCACACTCCCTGGCTCCATCCCATCAATGGTGCATTCAGGGGGATTAGGAAGGTGACTAATACCTACTGCACTTGTCATAACGTCAACCTGAATTGTGACATTTGCAATAATAATAACAGTAATCGTAATGTCATATATTTGTGAATTCCTGTGTGCTTTTCAAGGAGATATTGCTTTCTTTAATTTGTTTTTCAGTAAAACCTTGGGTATATACTTTTACATACCATTAATAAAGTGTGTTCTAAATGACAGGCCCCATACTAAGCATTTTATGTGCAATATTTTTAAATTCTCACAGCATATCTATGAAAAAGGTAGTAGTCCTCCCATTTTAGAGATGAAAACAAGGATAGAAAACAGAAAGCTTGGTGACCTTCCCAAGAAAATATAACGAGCTAGTGGTAGCGCCCAGACTCAAAGTCAGGTATATGAGTGTCTGTCCCCAAGCTCCTGCCCACAGCCATTATGCTTTACTTACAATTTAAATTCACCACCAACATAGCCAATAACAGCAGTGTCACCTGTGGGGGACAAGTTTCAGTAGGACTTTCAGACTAAGACTAAGGAGAAAGGCCTGGTGATAAAATTATTAAATGAAAGTCCTATGGATCACAAGAAAATAGTGTCTGATCAAGTGCTGGAAGATGCGCCCCCCAGACTGGACCACAACAATGGACTCGAAGATGTCCTCTATTGTGTTCTGTTGTATACGGACTTGCCAGGAACTAGAGAAAACTTGATGACAACTAAAAGCAAAATCCATTGCTACCAAATACATTCTGATTCATATGGCGGGGGTTTCAAAAAGTTCATGGAGGTATTCCCTTATCTTTTCATTTCGTTTTTCCATTAACTTTTTGAAGCTCCCTCAAAGCAACCCTATATGACAAAATAACCACCCTGTAGGACTGCTGTGTAGAATTTCCAGTGCTAAGAAAAGTGTGCAACAAGGATGTATTCTTTCACCATACTTATTCAACCTGTATGCTGAGCAGATCATCTGAGAAGCTGGGTTCTATGAAGAAAAACATGGCATCAGGATTGAAGGAAGACTCATTAACAATCTGCGATATGCAGATGATACAACTTTGCTTGCTGGAAGTGATAAGGACTTAAAGTATTTACTGATGAAGATCAAAGCACACAGCCTTCGGTATGGATTACATCTCAATATAAAGAAAACAAAAATCCTAACCACTGGACTAATAAACAACATTCTTATCAACAGAGAAAAGATTAAAGTTGTCAAGGACTTCATTCTTCTTAGATCAACTATCAACACTCATGGGAGCAGCAGTCAAGAAATCAAATGACATATTGCATTAGGCAAATCTGCTGCACAAGACTTTTTTAAAGTGTTGAAGAGCAAAGATGTCAGCTTGAGAACTAAGGTGCACCTGACTGACCCAAGCCATGGTATTTTCAATAACCTCATATGCATGCAAAAGCTGGATAGTGAATAAGGAAGAACGTAGAAGAATTGATGCCTTTGAGTTATGGTCTTGGAGAAGAATATTGAAAGTGCCATGGGCTGCCAAAAGAACCAATAGATCTGTTTTTGGAAGAAGTGCAGCCAGAGTGCTCCTTGGAGGCCAAGATGGCCAAACTTCATCTCTCATACTTTGGACATATTGTCAGGAGGGACCAGTTCGCTGGAGAAGGATATCACGTTTGGTAAGGTGGAGGGTCAGAGAAAAAGAGGACGACCCCCAATGACATGGATTGTCTAAGTGACAGCATCGATGGACTCAAACGTGGCAACAGTAGTGAGGTTGGCCTGAGATCAGGCAGTGTTTTGTTCTGCTGCGCATAAGGTCACTATGGGTCGGTACCGACTTGATGGCACCTAACAACAACAACAACAGGGTTCCAAACCACTGACCTTTCCATTAGCAGCTGAGTACTTAACCACTGCGCCACCAGGGGTCCTTAACTAACAGCAACATAAATTACATAGGAAACGTATACTATTAACCTGTTATAAATAAAGAACCTGAGGCCTAAGTGTTAAACAGCTTTCCTAAGAACACATAGCAAGTAAGTGGCAGGTCTAGAACCCAGGAACTAACTAGCACTGACTGGTCTAAAGACCCTTTCAGAAATAAATGCAAATAAAGACCTGGCAAACTTTTATAACACCTCCATGTAATCCTGGTGTGGCGTCGTGGGGTGGCCACGGGACCATAAGGTCGGTTTGAACCACAAAGTCAAACTTAGCAGCCACTCCTCAAAAATCCTCTTCAGGGTGGCTATGAGTCAGAACCAACTCCACGGCACTTAACAGCAATAACAATATGACATTTGCCTTTCCACTTTATAGGTGGAAAACAATCTGTCCAACCTCATCTAATACCAAACTAGGAGTGGGGCCAGGACTCATCCTGAAAGCTGCCCCTGGGAGATCCCAACTCAGCTCCTCTGTGTCCTGAACATCTCTTGCTCTCCTTGAGCAAACAGTCCTGTGAGCCTCTGTGAGCTCCCCTTTTTCTTTAGTATGTTGTTAGAGTTCATGCGCAGAACAGGGGAGAAACTGCTTTTAAAAATACCCAGTCTAATGACTTTAGTTTCAAGATGACAGGGCACAGTCTGACAGGCTGCAAGCTGGAAACCACCAAGGAAAAAAAGCCATTGATTCTGAGCCTCTGTACCCAGCTGCTTCTCTTCCATGCCCTTCTGTAGCATGAGCACAGTCCCACTGCCTCTCCCACCACGACAGAGAGAATCCAGGGGGGATCAGTGTTTCTCAACCTGTCATGTTGGTGTTAGGATTGAAGTTGAGAAATGGATACACAGACTGATCACTTGTGACGTTGGCTCACTTAGAAATTCATTGTGAATTGGGGTTACACTCATGCACACACTCACACACTCGCGCTGCACAATTGACTTACAGTCAAAAGGGCTGTGCTACTGAGAAGTGAGCCTTGATATTGGAGAGCGATTGAAACACGTTGAGACAATTCTACTGTAGCTGCCTTGTTCAGATGGCAAAGAGACAATGACGGGTATCCAGGCATTCAGAGAGGCTATTTTGGGATGAATGGGCTGCTGGGCTGGCTTTTGTGGGTTCTCGTTAAATGAAATGAAGATGGAGGCCTTAATTCTGAGCTTTGTCTACAGACTCAGACACAAAGCATGGTGTCTCTGGGAGGGAGGAGGCAGAAGCTGAGTTTAAAGGTATGGAGCTCATTAGGCCAGCACTGCTGCCAAGGGGAGAACGGCAGGGAATGAATGCAATGCCTGGAAAGAAGGCCTCAGGGAGAGGACTTAGGATATTTACCCCCCACTAATACGGGCCTGCTGGACATTGTGGGGTGGGGTGGTGGTTGCAGATGGAGATTTCATTTGCTCATTAATAATAAGATGAACCTTACAGGAGAGAATATCTGGGCCCACTAGGTCTCCTGGCTACTCCTCGAGGCCAACTCCCAGCCCCCTGGGAGCAATGCCTACAAGGCATACTGGGACTCCTCCTGACAAAAGGCATTGCACTCCAGGTATAACTAGAGTTAGTAAAGGGAGATAACAGGATGTGTAGCCCAAGGTGATAACTTCATATAGTTCTCCAGTCCTGCTGCTGAGTACCTGGGCTGGGTTCTTAAAAAGAAAAGAACCAGAACAAATGGAGAAAACAAGTCAGTTTAGGAAGTTTAGGGTTCAAGCCTTCCCATTTGGTGACCTCATAGCAGAGCTCAGCATAAGTGCTGGGAGTGTGTTTTCCTCTCGCTGACTCTCCCTCTCCGGAGCCTAGCCACTTTCAAGCTCCATGTGAGATCCTCTGCTGACACCTTAAGCCAGAGGAGGAGGACCTAGAAGCACCAGTAGTATGGCTCAAGTCTCCTAGTTATAACCACTGAGAAGGGGTTAGAAAAGATTCCTGGTGTGGCACTGTAGGATAAGCACTCAATCTCTAGGTCAGTTTGATCCACAAGGTTGGTGGTTCAAACTTACCAGCCGCTCCTTGGTGGTAGTGGTGTGCCATGGAGTCGGTTACAACTCAGCCATCCTGCATAGGGTTTCTGAGGCTGTAAATATTTACGGGAGCAGAAAGTTTCATCTTTCTCCCTTGGAACAGCTGGTATTTTCGAACTGCTGACTACAGGATCACTATGAGTCAGAACTGACTCCATGGCACTTAATAGCACCAACAACAGTAGGTTATAGGGCCTTGATTGATTAAGGGTTGGGACCTTGAAATCAAAAGGTCCAGGAGCAATGTATTTGGCATGTAATTCTTTACACCAACAACAATGCTTCCGTTTCTTCTACAAACATTTCCTGAACAGCTAGTGCTGCCAGGCTCTGTGTTTGGGGCTTGATGATATATTGGTAAGTAAATAAGACATTTTCCTTGCCCCGAGGAGTTCACAATCTAGGGGCAGATATGGATGCTAAACTATTATAGTGCCATAATGGTGTTGTTGTGTGCCACCAAATAGGTTCTGATTCATAGAAACCCCCTGCATAGGGTTTCCGAGGCTATAAATCTTTTATGGGAGCAGAAAGCCTCATCTTTCTCCTGTGGAGCCACTGTAGATTCAAACTGGTGACGTTGTGATTAGCAGTCCAGTAAATTATAATACAAGAAAGAACAAGGAACTGAGAGAGTGAGGAACTGTTGGGTGAGGGAAGAGCTAGGGAGTCATAACAGAAGGCATTTTTAAGCTGGTCTTAGAGGATAAATAGGTACCAGAGAGGGATTTAAAAAGGGCCAATATTCCTGGTGTTATCATTGTTTGTTGTGAGCCATCGAGTCGGTTTTGATTCACGGCGACCCTTTTATAAAGGGTTTCCAAGGATATACATCTTTGTGGGGACAGAAAGCTTCATCTTTCTCCCACCGAATGGCTGGTGGGCTCAAATCACCTACTTTATGGTTGACAGTCCAGTGCTTATTCTATGGAGCGGAAGCAAACAGACAATTCTGATTCATAGCAACTGCATGTCTGTCAGAGTAGAACTAGGCTCCATGGGATTTTCAATGGGTGATTTATTTTAGAAGTGTATTTCCAGGCATTTCTTCAGAAGCACCTCTGGGTGGAATCAAACTTCCAGCCTTTCACTTCGTTTGAGAAAGTTAACCATTTGCATCAATCCACTGGGCAATAAAGAGCCAAGAACTTTATTAAAGAAGTCAGAGGGACACAGTGGTGGTAGCGTTCTTTTCTGACATTGTTCATATGCCAGGAAGCCAAAGCTGCAGCCCCAAAAATGATCTATGAAAGATGCTCTCAAATCTGTAGACTTTTACAAGATTTCATCTGACTCCTAAAACAGTCCTGTGAGCATTCACCTCATCCTACAGATCACAATAAGCATTCATTAGCTGCAGTGCTAATGAGAAGAGTAAAGTGAAGGGGACCACCAAGAATCTATATAGTCTTCTCCCATCCTGGTTGGTGTGAGGACAAAGGGAAGGAGGGGCCAGGAAAGAGTTCCAAGGTATTCTTTTTATAGTTCCTAAATGGAAATGAGTACCACTTCATTCAAGATAAATGGCTCCCAATTATTGTCAAGTAAAATTCATAAACGATTCTCACTTAGACCCTCGAAGCTTTAATATTCAGAAAGTAACTATTAAGATGTCACTGCACCCATCCTCCTGAGCATCCTCAGAGCCTAAAAGAGTACAGTCACTTTTAATATTATAATTGCCTTAGTTGGAATCCCTCATTTCTACCCAGGGTCATCCATGTTCATCCTGTCATCCAAGCTCAAAACTTTGCAAGTTATAATATCTAACTACTCCTTCCTCTCTTCACCTAGTAAGTCACAACAATGAATTCCTATACCTCGTGTATCCTTCCATCCCTTCCTATGTCCAGCACACTGTACTGCTGTAGACCTAGAGCTTATCCACAAGTTCCCCTCTCTTTCCCACTTCAGTGACACCTTGAGATCACCTGATCCAAAACAAGTCTTTAACCACTTCTCTCTGGCACTGAAAACCAGTGCAGCACATCAACAGATGTCGGGTGAATGTACTAGTATTTGGTGGGTCTCCATTGTCTACTCAGTAAAGTTTAATTCCCTCTGCATCCAGCACCTTCTACAACTGGACCCAAGTTACCATCTGAGCCTTGTAGCCATCTACTCCTTGAACTTACTACAAAAAACCAGGCCATTGTTTCTCTCCATGTGGAGTTCGTGCTTTCTAATGGTACTCTGCCCTTGGCAGTCCCTCAAATGAGAAATCCCTTCTCTACCAACTTCACCCATCTCTTTGTGAAGACCCTGGTGGAACACCATCTCTTCCAACAAGTCCTGCCAAGTTGCTCCAAAAAGACATTTGTTTCTCTGTGTATTTAAGAAAAGAGATAGATGTTAAGTTACTTCTCTGAAGTCACTAGTCACTTCATTCATGAATCTCATTTTTATTCATCAATTAGAAATTGCTAATACTAACTTTATTTTTCTTACACGATTGTGGAAAAGATCAAATAAGATAATGCATGTCAAAGTCTTTAGCAAATGAGTAAGCTATAACGATCATTATGCAGTATTATATGGCATGATTGGAGTCCTGATGTGGTGGGTGCTATGGGTTAGTGCACTGGATTGCAAGGTCAGTTTGAACCACAAGGTCAGTGATTCAAAATCACCAGCTGCTCCTCAGAAATCCTATATAGGGTCGCTATGAGTCAGAACCGACTCAACGACACTTAACAACAACAGTTACTGAGGCTATAAACCTTTACAGGAACAGAAAGTTCATCTTTCTTCTGTGAATCAGCGGGTGGATTATTATATATTATTACAATAAATTTCAGCTGTATTAAAAGAAATTTTCAACATCTAATGTGACTAGTAAGATAGATGGCAGTACTCTGGCTCAATCATTATTGCCCTTGCACAGAAGTTCCTTGGCCAAGTCCATTTCTAGTAAAACGATCACTCCACGGTGGCCTCCTCCTTTAGGATGATCCTGGTTCCATTCTGACATATTACCTTTCCTGCCTCTTTCACAGCCACCCCTGGCAGAAACAACTTGTTATTCTTAGTCCCCGCTTCAAGTCAGTTCCAAGTCACAATAACCTTTTGCACAACAGAATGAATCATTGCCCAGCCCTGCACCAGTCCCTCAGTCACTAACATATTTGAATCCTTGTTGTGACTATTATTCAGTTCATCTCATTGACAGTTTCTCTCCCCTTGCCTCCACTTTACCAAACATGATGGCCTTCTCCAGCAACTGATGACACATCCAGAGACGTCTCAAACAATATTCTGTGATCTATAGTGTTTTCATTGGATGCTTTTTGGAAGTAAATAGCCAGGTGTTTCTTTCTAGTCTGTCTTCATATGGAAGCTCCACTGAAACCTATGCAACATGGGAGAACCTACTGGTATTTGAAATAACAACACACAAACTACTGGTGGTGGCTGTGTGCCGTGGAGTCAGTTCTGACTCCTAGCGACCCTGCACGGGGTTTCCGAGGCTGTAAATCTTTATAGGGGCAGAAAGCCTCATCTTTCTCCCACAGAGCAGCTGGTAGTTTCAAACTGCTGACCTTGTGGTTTGCAGCCCGATACAGCATTGTAAACTGGCAGATGGGTGGTGGTAGTAACTGGTAGTTACTGGTGTTTGCTATCACTGAGTCACTCTGACTCACAATAACCCTATGTACAACACAATAGTACACTGCCCCGTCCTGTACCATCCTCACAAGGGTTACTATGTTCGAGCCCAATGTCGCAGCCACTGGCTCAGTTCATCTTGTTGAAGGCCCTCTTCTTTTTCACTGAGCCTCCACTTAAACAAACAAGCATGATGTCTTTCTCCAGGGACTATACCCTCCTGATAACATATCTAAACTGTGTAGCACAAAGTCTTGCCATTCTCACTTCTAAGAAACATTCTGTCTGTACTTCTTCCAATTTGTTCATTCCAGATTTGTTCATTCTTCTAGTAGTCCATGGTATAGCCAGTATTCTTTGACAATCCCATGATTCAAAGGCATCAATTCTTCTTCCATCTTTATTCATTGTCCAGCTTTCGTATACATATGAGGTGATTGGAAATACCATGGCTTGGGTCAGGTGTGTCTTAGTCCTCAAAGTGATGCTTTGCTTTTTAACACTTTAAAAAGGTCTTTTGCAGCAGATTTGCCCCAAATTTGCCAAATACATCAATTGATTTCTTGACTATTGTTTCCATGAGCATTGATTATGAATCCAAGTAAAATGAAATCATTGAAAACTTCAATCTTTTTTCCATTTGTGTTGTTTCTTGATCCCATTGTGAATGGTTTTGTTTTCATTACATTGAGGTATAGTTTATACTGAAAGCTGTAGTCTTTGATATTCATCAAGTGCTTCAAGTCCTCTTTACTCTTAGCAAGCAAAATTGTGTATCTGCATATCTCAGGTTGGTTACTAATGATACTGCCTCCAATTCTTATACTACATTCTTCTTCATATAGTCCATTTTCTTGGATTATTTATGCAGCATACAGATTGGATAAATGTGGAGAAAGGATACAGCCCACTCCTGATTTTAAACCACATAGTATCTTCTTCTTCTCTTCGAATGACTGCCTCTTGGTCTAGGTATATGAATACAACGAAGTGTTCTAGAACTTCAGGTCATCACAATATTATCCATAATTTGCTATGATACCTACATGCCTTTGCTTAATCAAGAAAACACAAATAAACACCTCTCTGCTATTCTCTGCTTCCAGTCAAGATTCATCTGGTATCAGCAATGATATAACTCATTCCACATCCTCTTCTTAATTCTGCATTATGCCAGACACTGTCCCTCTGTTATTCAAAAAGTTTTCACTAGCCAGTTTTTTCAGAAGTAGATTTCTAAGTCTTCCTTCCTAGTCTGTCTTAGTCTGAAAGCGCCACTGAACCCTGCCCACAGTGAGTAATCCTGCTGGTATTTGAAATACTGGTGGCATAACTTCCAACAGCACACAAGCCACCAATACAACAAACTGACAGAGGAGTTGTTGTTGTTGTTAAGTGTCGTCGAGTCGGTTCTGACCCATAGCAACCCTGTATAGGGTTTCCGAGGAGTGACTGGTGAGGTTGAACAGCCAACCTTGCAGTTCAAATGGCTATGCAGTCTGGTGCATTAACCCACAGCGCCACACCAGGACAGAGGCATTAAAACCTAGTTATTCGAGGCAAAGAGGAGGTGAAATAGGGTGTGACTTTTCCCATGAAAACAAAACTTACTGATGAATAAATTGTAAGCACCTGCCATTCACAGCACACTACTTTCACAGCTCCATGATCCTATCCTTATGGAGCAAGGGGGTAGGGCATACTTAGTCTCCTGTATGTGTGATGATACAGTGAGGAGGGTGTGAAATTAGGTCACCCATCTTCTGGGGGACTTTACTGCCAAACAGACAGAGCTGGAGTCACCCAGAAGCACAGGACAGGGACATTGAGCAGCACTTCCCAGAGCAATGGAGCTGAGCTACTGCCAGGGACTTTTGATAGTCTCACACACCTCTCCGCTCTGTCTACACTATTTCCGTTTCAACACCTTTCCTTCTCACACAGCAGAGCCTGGCTTTGAAGCCCAAGATGCACTAAAGGGATAGCACCGAGCAGATGGCTCTCACAGTCCTGCACCTTCAGGACACATGGGTCAGTGAGTGGAGCGTCCCCACCAGCCTCCTAACAGCTGCAGCAAGTGACCCACAGTCTCTCTGGGGTGACTCACGAAGTCAGATGAGAATTCCCAACGTGGGGAGACCTGTGGCCCTTCCCCCTTTTGACTCCATAACAGCAATTGAAGAGACTATACGACTTTAAAAAATGGAGTCTTACTAGGCCTAAGAGAGGGATTTGTCTCTCCTGAGTATCTTTTTTTCAGGATATGTGTCAGAAGAATTCTTAAATCTTCAAAAAACCCTCATCTCTCCATGAGCATGAGAACGTGGTAGCAGTAAGGCACAGTGAAAAACCTGCTGATAGACAGATGGAATGGTGTAATTATACGCAGGAGGGAGAGAGGGAGCATTTGCTGAAATTATTAGTGTGGGCAGACAATTAGAGGCTTTTCCAGAAGATTACACTTTTCCCTCCCATCTGCGCTCCATTTAGGAGTTTTTACATTCACAATGCTATTTCCTCCTCAGCTGTGCCATTTGCCATTTTGCCCAAATTATTATTGTGCTTGACTTTGCGTTTGTTCAGACTTCACGAGCATTCCCATCTTCTCTTCTTGGCACTTGCTCCCTCTCTGTGCCTCCCCACGCTCTCTCCGTTCTCATCATTTTCAAACCCCCTCTTCCTTCATTCTCCCTTCCTCCTACTTCCCTGAACCCGTAACAAAGATACTAAACGTCTATCAAGAGTGTGGCTGCTTCCTGGTAACACGAGTAGGACTTGTTCTAGTATTCAAAAGAAGGCAGGTGATGAAAGCTGTTTACAGCACTGCTTCCTGCCCTGGGGTCTTCTCAGAAGCCAAGAAGAAACTGAGGCCCCAGATGTATGAGACTAGATAAACATTTCGAATGGGTTTTATCCAAGTTCAAATCCCAAAGCTGTAGCTCCCTAAGGCCTCCCACATCACTATTATTTACTTATTCGTGAATTCACCAATTACAGAACATGTTAGGGCCCAGTTGCAGTGCTTAATACCAGAAAGATAGGCAAGAACTGTGTGGCTGTCTGCTCTGAGTCAGGTCTGCAGAAGGTGCTTTGGCAAGTAGATATTATTATTCTCATGTTCTAGATGCTAAAACAGGTTTATAAAGGATGAATTATTTGCCCAAGGTCAAAGACATATTGCCCCGACCTGGACCACACCCTGGTTAGCCTAGCTCCCAGACCGGAGTTCTTTATAATAAACCCAGCACTGTGGAAGGAAACCCTGGTGGCACAGTGGTGAAGTGCTCTGTTCAAAGCCACCAGTCACTTGCTGGACAAAGACATGGCAGTGTGCTTCTGTAAAGATTACAGTCTTGGAAACCTTATGGCGCAGTTCTACCCAGTCCTGTTAGGTTGCTATGAGTCAGAATCAACTTGATGACAGAAGGTTTGATTTTTTGGTAGATGTCTAGGATAATAGACGTTATGCCTGTCCTCTAGTTGACCTATTTATTATCTACTGGCTAAACAAGCACATAAATAATTGCATTAGTAAGTGGAGAGAGCCATGAGCAAGGTGAACAAAGGTCAGTGGAGTGGGAGGAAGAAGTAACTAAGCACAGGAATTAGGGGAGATCATGCTTGAGCAGGGCCTGGAGAATGAGAAGAGATTTTCCAGGTAGAGAAGACAAGGAAAGGCATTCTGGACAAAGAGAACAGTCCATGTACAAGGCAGGAGGTTGAAGGAAAGGAGCAGATTTGGTTTTGTCCAGTCCTTTTACTACACTACTGGTTGCTGTGGAGCTGATTCCCCACTAATGGTGATGCCTTGTGTATCAGAGTAGAATTGCTCCACAGAGTTTTCAATGACTAGCTTGTTTAGGGTAGACCGCCTTTCTTCAGAGACACCTTTGGGTGGACACAAACCTCCAATTGTTCAGTTAGTCACTGGTCACGTCGGCCATTTGTACCACCCAGAAACTCCAGGTTTTTACTGTTGTTGTTAAGTGTTGTCAAGTTTGTGCTGACTGATAGTGACCCTGTATAGGGTTTCTGAGGAGCGGCTGGCAGGTTTGAACTGCCAACCTTGCAGTTAGAAGTTCAGTACAGAGTCATTACAAAAAAAAAAAAAAAATGTTGCTGTAGAGTCCATTCCATTTCCAAGTGATCCTCTAGGACCAAGTAGAACTGTCCCATTGAGTTTCCAGGTCTGTAGTGTTTACGAATGCAGACAGGACTGAGGAATTAGAACTGCTGACTTTTGGGTTAGCAGTTTAATGCTTAACCACTGTATCATCAGGGCTCCTTAGGTAGTCATTTATGTCTCCATTTATATAGATGGAGAGCCTGAGGTTCAGAAAAGTTAAGTAACTGGAAATGGTGACATTGAACTATAATCTGAGCCCTGGTCAGTCCATTCCAAAATCGAACTCATATCTTTGTCCTGAGAGAGCCACATAGTATTTGGAGAATGAGAAATGTTTGATGTGGCAAGCTCAGAAGGTATGTGTGAGAGAGGGATCCTGAGATCAAGTTACCAGGGGCTTCTGAGCCCTGTGATGGAGTCTGGACTATCTGTGGGAATGACTGTTCAGGATTTTAACTCATGTTGATCTGTAATGCTTGGCAGTTGTGCAGAGGGAGGGTGTCAAGAAGCAAGGGCCAGCCTAGAACAGAGAGATCTGTGGGAAGGTTGGTCTGGAAGTCAATGCCAAAGGTGATGTTCCTGATCTAAGGCTGTGTATATGCAGGGGTAAAATTTGGTATCTGATTGGAGATTGGGATAAAGGATTAGCAGGAGTTAAGGAAAACTCAGACGTTATAGCTTAATGTGCTGGGTGGATGCTGCTGCCATTAGCCAACATAAGGAATGGAAGGGAAGGTTGGGGGAGAAAGAGAGATGAATACATCATTTCAAAAGAAGATATAAGCCAGCAAGACTTTCTAACAGTCAAGGCACCTGGGGAGGCAGCTGTGTCTGAGGATTGGAGATGTTGCCATGAATTAGAGATGACCTCATTCATTCCCCACCAAAAATAATCAAGCGTTGGCCAGGAGTGTGCTTTATACTGGTCATCTGCTGCCAGTTACCATGGGAAATGAAGGATTCTCCAGGAACCAGAACTCCCTCTCCCTACTTTCTTCCTCTCCCTCAGATGTCTGTCCCAGCTCCCTTGCAATGCCACAGAGCCCCAGTGACAGGAGAGCCCATAGACAGACCTCACAACAACGGACTGACTCAGCCTTCATCAGAGTCCTCCACCTGGAGGACAAGCAATGGCCAACATAATTGGGTCTTCAAGAGCTCAGGAGGTAGAAGGCATCAGAGTCTCTAGAAGTCTTCGCTGAGCCTGGTGAAATGACTCTGAGGAGGACAAAGATAGAGACTGGAAAAATGTCGGGGGAACCAACAGCAACCTTACCAGTTGAAGTTCATGCTGCTGGATGACTTTGAGCCTTCCCCTCTCCCACTCTCAAGTTTATCCTATGCCTTGCAGAGCTCTGTCCAATGGTATGGTTAAATAATTGAAAAACACTAGGGCAGAAATCCAAAAACCTAATAGTCATCGGAAGTTATGTGGATGGGTGATTTCTCTGGCCACATAGACTAGAGAACCCTCGAAATACTGATGAATTAGAGTAGGGGTTGACAAACTTTTTCTGCAAAGGGCCAGAGAATAAATATCTTAGGCTTTGTGGGCCATATGGTCTCAGTCACAACTACTTAATTCTGTTGTCTTAGTGTGAATGCAGCAGTAGGCAACGTGTAAACTAATGGGCATGGCTGTGTTCCAATGAAGTTTTATTTACAATAACAGACAGTGGCCAGATTTGACCATTATTTACTGAGTCCCAATATAGAGCAGTCTGGGCACAGTGAACCTCATGTCTATAATTTTTCATTATAGCAATGAGTTGAGGGGCCCTCACGGTCCAACATCCATGGACATATTGAGATAAAATGAGGATGAGTTGGCTGCTAAAGGTTCTTCTCTTCCAGCCCAAGTCCCACCTGTCCTTAGAAGGTTATATTTAGTGAGCAACTACTGTGTACTAGGTAATTGCTCATACAATACATATTAATCATTTTTCATCTTACTCACATCAGACTTAATTAATAACTTCTTTTACTGATTTTTTTTTTTTTAATGTAACAAAGAGAGGTTAAGTAATTATCTAAGGTCCAACTGCTTAGCACGTTGTTGTTGCCATAGAGTCAGCCTAACTCTTATCAACCTGATTTACAACATAATGAAAGGTTGCTCAGACCTGCCCCGCCTTCATGATTGTTGGTATGTTTATGCTATTGGTATGTTGAGGGTTTCTCTTATTTTCCCTGACCCACTACTTTAACAACATCCAGAATAATGCTTTTAAGACTTCAAAAACCATGTCTTTTTCATAAGCATGTACCACCATTCATTAAGCTAATAAACAATTTTTTAAAAAGCAAACTCTATCTACCTGAAGGGCCACCCACCTTCAGCACTGTCTTTCCTGTACCCACCTGGTGTTGACAAAGGCCTGAGCAATCACTCTCCGCATTCTCCTTGCTTCCTCGGCAGTATTTTCCTTCCCGACTTTTAAATGCCATGGAGCATGATGCTGACACAATCAGTCAGATTCCCTAGTCCAGACAGCCCCACAGCCAAGGGAGATACAACTCTGGCACATGCTTGCTGGGATACAATGGAAAAGTGCAATTCACTTTAAATAGATTCCCATAAATAAGCAATAAAACAGGAACAGCCATTTGCAGTGAGCATTTCCAAGGTTTGATGAGCTAGGAGTTCGGACTGGGGGGAAAACAAAGAGCCTTTTTCATTATTTTCCCATCCCTGCAATTTTCTTTTAACTGCCTGATGACTTCGAAAGGGGGAAAAAAAAAAAAAAAGAATGTGTCTCCTTTACGGATGGAGCCCCTGCTCCCCATTGCCTGCTACAACCTGCCAAATTCAGCTTCCAAATAGTCCAAGTGTTGCTCTGTGAGCTATACATCTTCCTTTCTCCCTCTTTGACTTGTGGCTGCTTTGGCCCTTCCCCCTCACACAAACACACCTGCCCTAGACTCTGTCCTTAAGTTTCACATGTCCAGGAGATAAGCTGGGCAGATGTTGGGGGCAGTGCTTGCTGGAAGGCAAGGACTAGAGGATTTAGATCTAGGAATCTCGAGTTCTGGGGTTTTGTAAAGGTGTATTGAGATGCTAAATGGAGTGTGAGCACCACTCAGACCAGGGCATCATCAAATAGATCTCAGTTTCCTTTCTCTTCTCTTTGTTCTGTGATGTCAGACATGACTTTATCAGAGGGAGATAACACTACAGTAAGTGCTAAGAGTAAATGTAAAGTTACAAAAGCTATCACTGATGGATAAATGAGATTTCCCTTTGCAAACTCAGTATAGTTTGAAATTGCGAGAGCTGAGGCTTCTTCTGGTTCTCTGTGTGTGTATGTGTGTGTGTATACACTAGCAAATGCATGCATATGCGTGAGCTGTAACACGCACTTACATGTTCAGTCTGTCTGGAACCATGTTTCCAAGGTTACAAACTTCTAAGGCATTCCAGCATAGTCTCTTTCTTATGTCTTGACTTTTCTAGATGGATCTCACTCAGCTGTCTGGTGGTTATCTGGCTATTGACAGTGGTAACAGGTGGCTGAGCCATCTGTCTGCCATCATTCAACAGGTTAGCACTGACTTGTTCACCCAGTTGCAGTGAGTTTCCGACGAAATGAGAGGAGAAATACAAGGTCTCTTGAGGCTTAGCCCCAGAACTAGCACACCATCCCTTCCAGTACATTCTACCAACCAAACCAAGTCAAAGAAAATTCAGATTTGAGGGATGGGAAGATCTCACGTCTTGATAGGAAGAATGACAAACTCAGAGTACAAAGAATACAGGGAGAGGTGGAGATTTGGTCGTATTTTTGCAATCTCTGCCATACCCATCGGTGGTAGATTTGTTGTTGTTTGTTGTCAGGTGCCACTGAGGCAGTTGTGACTCATAGCAACCCTATGCACAACAGAACGAAACACTGCCCGGTGCTGCACCAACCTCATAATTGTTACACTGGAGCCCATTGCTGCTGCCACTGTGCCAATCATCTCATTGGGGGGTCTTCCTCTTTTTTGCTGACCTTTCATTTTACTAAGCCTGATGTCCTTCCCCAGATATGGTCCCTCCTGATATGTCTGAAGTATGAGAGACAAAGTCTTGTCATCTTGATTTCTAAGGAGTGCTCTGGTTCTTTCAGCACAGATTTGTTCATTGTTCTTCTAGCAGTTCATGGTACTTTTAATATTCTTCTCCAACTCCATAATTCAAATGCATCAATTATTATACTGTATTTCTTACTTATTGTCCAACTTTCACATGCATATAAAGCTATTGAAAATACCCTGGCTTGGGTCAGGCACACTTAGTCCTCAAACTGGCATTATTGTTTTTGAACATTTAAAAGAGCTCTTGTGCAGCAGATTTGCCTAATGCAGTATGTTGTTTGATTTCTTGACTGTTGCTTCCATTAGTGTTGCTAGTGAGTCCAAGCAAAATGAAGTCTTTGACAACATCAATCTTTTCGCCATTTATCATGATGTTATTTACTGGTCCAGTTGTGAAGACTTTTTTTCTTTATATTGAGGTGCTATGCTATCCATACTGAAAGGAGCTCTGGTAGCGTAGTGGTTAAGAGTCGGGCTGCCAATCTCAAGGTCAGCAGTTCGAAACTACCAGTTGTTCCATGGGAGAAAGATGAGGCTTTCTGCTCCCGTAAAGATTTACAGCCTCGGAAACCCTGTAGAGTCGCTATGAGTCAGACCTGACTTCACAGCACATAAAAACAACATCCATACTGAAGGCTTTGCTCTTCATCAGTATGTATTTTAAGTTCTCCTTGCTTTCAGCAAGCAAAGTTGTATCATCTGCATATCACAGGTTGTTAATGAGTCTTCCTCCAATCCTGATGCTATGCTTTTTCTTCATTTAATCCAGCTTCTTGGATTATTTGCTTAGCAGACAAACTGAATAAGTATGGTGAAAGGATACAACCCTTGCTCACACTTTTCCTTTCCTGATTTTAAACTATTCAATATTCCGACTGCCTCTTGGTCTATATACAGGTTCTTGATGAGCACAATTTTGTTTTCTGGAACACTCGTTCTTCTCAATGTTATCCATAGTTTGTCATGATCCACAAAGTCAAAAGCCTTTGCATTGTCAATAAAGCACAAGCAAACATTGTTCTGGTATTCTCTACTTTCAGCCCCAATCCATCTGATTTTAGCAATGATACGCCTAGTTCTACATCCTCTTCTGAATCTGGCTTGAATTTCTGGCAGTTACCTGTAGATGTACTGTTGCAACTGTTTTTAAAGTATCTTCAGCAAAATTTTATTTGCATGTGATGTGAATGATGGCCAACAGTAATAACTGGGAGGACATAGTCACTGGTATTACTGTTCACTTAATAGTGTATCTGTTGTTTGGCTGCAGGGTGCCCCTGCAGGTGGGTCAGTCCCAGCCTTAAAGGATATCTAAGGGCCTAATCTCAGGAATTCCATCAATCTCTAGTCTTTTTAGGAGCTCTGGTAGCGTAGTGGTTACAAATCAGGCTGCGAACCTCACGGTCAGCAGTTCGAAACTACCAGCTGTTCCGCAGGAGAAAGATGAGGCTTTCTGCTCCCGTAAAGATTTACAGCCTCGGAAACCCTGTACAGGGTCACTATGAGTCGGAACCGACTCCACGGCACATAACGCTGCTGCTAGTCTGTTTTGATGAGTTTTTTTTAATTTTGGTCTACATTCTTCTTCTAATCAGTCCAGGACCTTCTGTGGTCCCAATCAGGACTCCATCCTGTTCTTCTGATCTGGAGGTACTGGAAACCGTGTTTACATTAGTTCTTTGGACTAATTGTCTTCCTGGGTCTTTGATTTTCTTCAGTTTTTCTTTCCTCCGTATAAGAAGAAACCAATAGTTGCATCATAGATGACCACTCACACGCTTTTAAAGTCCCAGTCACTAATCACTACAGTTGTTGTTGTTGTTATTGTTATTAAGTGCCGTTGAGTTAGTTCCAACTCATAACAACCCTGTATCTCATTTCTAGGAAATAGCTGGTGGGCTTGAATCATCAACATTACTGTTAGCAGTCCAGTGCTTATCCTACAGCACCACACCAAAACTCCAGTCACCATGGTTGCTGTTGTTAAGTGTTGTAGAGTCAGTTCCAACTCATAGTGACCCTGTGTAGGATTTTCAAGGAGTGGCTAGTGATGGTAGCATGTAGAAAACTGTCTTTCTGAACTATATTATACCAACTGACCTATGTATCCCCTGAGATGATGGCCTTAAGCTCCCAAGTCCCTCAAGGTGTTTCACTATGGTTAAGAAGTTTTCATAACTTTGCCTCATTTGTTCTGTGATATACACAAATACGTTTACAGCACATACAAATACATATGTAGTAATAGTCTACACCAAACCTATATGTGATTGTGGATGTAGTCCCATTACCTGTCCATGCTGATTCAGCCTGCACTTACATATTTACCTTTGAGCGATAATAAATATTCATGAATTCTCGAATTCATGGCATTGGCATCTATACAAGTTGTATGTCTGTTGTATGTGTCATATCCCTCTCCTACTTCCTATTCTTTTCCAACCAAAGTAATAAACACCCTATTGAACCTTATGGTCATCATTGTCTTTCTTTCCTTTTTTTTCAAATATAGTTTTACTACACCTACACAAATTCTTCCAAAAGGTTATGTTTGGTTTGTGTTGTAAAATCAACACAATACATATTAATACATATAATCAAATAATACATATTCATGGTACCTTTCATATAAAGTTAAAATACTTTATATGAAAGGTACCATGAATATGTATTATTTTGTGTCCTTTTTTTCATTTAAATTCCATTACTAAGACTAATCCATATTGTTGCATGTGTCTATTGTTCATTCATTCAATTTTATTATTCCATGATATACATACACTACAATATATTTATCCATTCTTTTGTCAAACAACATTTGTCTTGTTTCCAGGTTTTTGCTTTTTATGAATAGTGTTAGTATGAGCATTCTCTTACATCCTGCCTGCAGTACATATGCAACAATTGCCCTCACTTATCTTCCTAAAAGTGGGGCTGTAGTGTTATTCTACATTTAAGTCTTCAACTTTACAGTCTAATGCCAAACTATTTCCAGAGTGACTATATAATTTCACACTCCCACCAGCAATGTACAAAAGGCTCTATAAGCCTACCTTCTCTTCAACACTTGGTATGGTGGACTTCTTAATTTTTGTCAGTCCAGTGAGTAAAGATGGTATTTCATTTGCCCCTGATATGCATTTTCCTGATCACTAATGAGCTTGAACATTCCTTCGTTTGTTTATTGACCATATGTAGGTTTTTAAAATCAACTTAAGAACTTCTGTTCATAAAGACATTGCAATGAAAAGGAAAAGTTATGAATCAAGACAAGTTATTTTCCACATATGTAGCTGACAAAGATTGAATGTGAAGCATATATACATGAAGAAGACAAATTTACCTAATAGAAAATGGACAAAAGAAATGACAGGCATTTCACATAAAGTCCTCCCAGTTATTGCTGTCAGCCATAAAGGTGTGCCATAAAGCTGGCCATAGAGTGGAGTTTCCTCAACATCAAAAAGGAAATTATTTTGTGAAGACCAACTTTCTAAGGCCTTGTAGAATAGCTAGTCCATGCATTAGGAAAGTCTGCTATTTCCTCTCATCAACCAGATAACTCATTTGGGCCCAAAAGCTCAAAGCCTAGGAGAACTCATGCCTCAGAAAATCATAAAACTGAAGTCATGAAATAATCTGTTATTTACTTCCAGGTGTCATCAAGTTAAATTTCAACTCATAGCGATTCCATGTGTATCAGAGTGCAACTGTATGTCATATAACTATTAAAGGCTAAGTTTTTGAAGCAGATTGCCAGATGTTTCTTATGAGGTGGCTTTGGGTAGACTTGACCTCCTAACCTTTTCATTAGCAGTGGAACATGCTAACTGTTTGTACCACCCAGCACTGCCTCCTTCTCGAGGAGATCTAGATAACATTCTCCCAATCAGGGGCCTTCCAGAGTAACACCAATGATAATGGAGCAACTTCCCATTACTACATAGATACCAAAGAAAGGGCAATACTTTTCCCTGCCTAAAGTCCTGCTGGGAGTCCTGGTGTGGTGCTGTGTGTTAATGCGCTGCACTGAAGGTCAGTTTGAACCTCAAGGCCAGTGGTTCAAGCTCACCAGCTGCTTCTCGGAAACCCTATACAGGTTTTCGCAATGGGTCAGAACCAACTCGATGGCACACAACAACAACAACAAAAGTCCTGGTGTGGCACTGTACAATACACAGGGCTGCTAACCAAAGGGTTGGCGGTTTAAACCCTTTTGAACCTCCTCAAATATCCTATACGTTGCTATTAGTCGGAACCAACTCAACGGCACTTAACAACAAAGCTTTCAGACTAATGTTTTTACACACACACATATACTGAGAATTAATTTATCTCAAACATTCCCTGGTGACAAATAAATGATTGTTGTGTTTAGGTTTCAAAGAACTTCCCAGCTGGGATGTGGGTTTCTGGTGTAAAGTATAGAGAAGTAGTGTAAACATGTCAACAAATACATGAACCATGGAGAATGGGCACCAGATATCAATAATCTTAAACGTAGAAAGTATTCAGATAATGCCAAGATAGGTCCATTCTTAGGAGCAACTGAAACAGAGGTGGCTAAGAGATTGACACTAGGAAAACATCTTAGTCATGTAAAGGAGCCCGACTTCTTCTCCAGTATCATCCAGTGGTCTAAGAGAGTCTAGGAAAGAAGACAGAAAAGCCACATGAGGCAGAGAGACACATAGGGACTCAAGAGGCTCTCACACAACCATTCCTGTTTCCACTAACTAGCTTTCCAAAATGTTGCTTGCCATTTGCAGTTCATAGCAAGTGTCTTCCTGTATGTATTCTTTTACCTGTCAAGACTATCTATTCCCTAGACAGCCCTGTGAAATCTGACTAGCAGATTATGTCTTCAGTGCTAACTGTCAGTCCTGGGACATCCTCTGCTGAGACCCAGGCAACCACAGAAAAGTGACAGGCAGACAGGTAGTTAGTTGTACAGACTTGAAGTGAAACTAACTAGTAGCTGGACACTTCCAGTGCAGGCTACCAGAGGAACTGGCTAACAAATATATTTTCTCCAGGCTTCAAGCAGGGTTTGAATGAAATAATTAGACCTGTCGACACTGGGGATTATCAAGATAAGACAGAGCTAGGTGACAAGACAGGCAGCTAGGAAGTGTGCAGCCGTATCCTCCTTCCAAGCAGAGGAAACGTTCTCTTTGGAACAAGCAAAGAGCTCAAGTGGCTTAGCCTGTGATCCCTGACATGCGTATGGAGGAAGGTGTGACCCCGGGATTCCTGAGCAATATGGCCTGATTAAATTCGTCCTCTGTGTGACTCATTCTCCCCCAATTCTAGATGGAGCAAATTCCTATACCACGGATTCATCTCTGAGGCTACTGGGAAGACATATTGGCGTATTTGAAAATCATCTTTCTTAACTATTTCCGGGATTCTCTCCAATCGCTGAAACAGCAAATCACAGCTTATTGAAGCTTCCAGCAGGATCGCAGAGGGCCAGTTTGTCACTTGGTGAAGTTGAGGCAGCTTGTGGCCAGTACATCACCACAATTCACTCACACTGCCTTTCTCTATTTTTCTTTCTCTCACTCACACACTAGTACACATTCACACACATTTCTGCAGAGCTTCTTCATAGCCTAGCGAGACAAAAACAAATTGGGGAAGAAAAAGAAGAGTCCCCCTGTCCAATCCTTGCTTGCTTTGATCTCTTTCTTTCTCATCATCTTCCCTCTCCTCTTTGGGATCTAGAGAACTCTGGATAGTTAGTGTTCAGTGTTACTAAGCAAAAATTTCTTGTGATGACTATCATGTCATCTCTGAATCAGTCAGCACTGAGAGCTATGGGAGCAGAGCTTATAGAATAAATACTTTCCCTCCTGACAGAAAACTCAGACACCAACAGCGTATCAAAATGCATACACACTACCTCTGCTTTACAGAAAACTGACATACAAAAAGTTCTTGGGAAATTGGATTAAAGCTTAGCGGAAACATATATATGTGTCTCTGTGTGTATATGCACATAGCAAGTAACAGTTTTTTCCTTTATTGTTTAATTATTCATTGATGTAGACAATATAAAAGCCCAACCAATCCAGGACTCAAAAGTGCCAATCATTCTCTGAAGAAAGCAGAAGCTTACACTCTCTTTTTATTATATTTGTTATATTTGTTTGTTCAGTAGCAAATGCAATATTGACATTTAGAACCTCCAGAAAATAAAAAGGAAAGAAAGACAAAGGCAACCAAAATGTTGTTAGCTTCAAATATTTGAGCAGTTTCCAACCAAGACCATGGGTGCTTTCTCACTCTCTAGTTTTAATTTTACTTCCCCTTCTTCCCTCTTTTCTAACATTTCCACAGAGGCATATCTTCCAGTCAACAACTTATTCACAATCAATACCTTATGCCCAGCATGCACACAATCATGTTCCTAGTGGAAAAGGAGTGTTACTAGATACACCCATCAGAGCTAATAGAACTATGGCCAGAGCTGGATAAGGAGGTAGCCAGACAAGGGAAATGGAATAGGTGGGAGAAAAATGCTCTTTGCGTTCCTAATTTATGGTGTTGACAGTACTGCGGAGCTCTCCAGTTACATCCATCTTAAAGCCCAAATTATTTTAGGCATCTCGATCTTGATACACTGTCAGAGGCAGGAGTTATTCTGAAAAAAAGTTATGTATCTCCTTTCCTTTGACATTGTCATAAATAAAATTATCTCTCAAATCTAACTAGTGCTCTAGATGCATTTTATAGGCACTAAACACTTTCTTTTTCTAGATACTTTTTTTCTTTGTTGGTGGGAAGATTTCTGTCTTGTTAGTGGTGGAGTCTGGGCCTCGCTCATCTGTGTTTCTCCATGGCCATGTTCACACCTCCACTACTGGGTCTTCTCTTTGCCTTGGCATTGGCATTATATGTGGATTTGCCCAGCTCTCTCAGTGTACTTTGAGTACTTTGAGAATATTGTTATTGGTGGTGGTGTAGGTGATGGAACAAAAGACTGTGCCATCCTCGTGATCAGTTATGGATCAGACCACTATAATTCATAGGGTTTTCATGGTATTTTAAGAGTAGATCTCCATGCTTTTCTTCCTGGTCAGTCTTAGTTTAGAAGCTCCTCTTAAACCTGGTCAGCATCAAAGCAACAAGCGAACCTCCAGGGCCAGACACGTGGTGACTCCACCAGAGGTGCTTTGGCTGGGAATCAAACTTCAGTCTCCACAAGGGGAGAATTCTACAACAGGGGCCTTATGTTATTATTCATCTGTGTGTCCCAGCATCCAAAACAATGCACACTATAAGCTTCTCAAATGAATAAATGAAAAACTCCATTATGAATCAATTAATCAATGAACTGAACATATAAAAGGCAGTCGGTAGCAGGGGAGTGTTCCAGGAAATCGTAAAACTGCTTAGAGCTAATAGAAAACCCTGGAATCTACCTCCATACTGTCTCCCAAACTGGCAGCTTCCAACAACATTAGAAATTCCTAGTTTGGATGGATCTTCTTGTGGTTTTCCCTTAATAGACTTTCCAACTTGGTAAAATTGTCCTGTTTTTAAGGTTTAGTTTTCAAAAGTAAAATGCCTGTAAATGACTTTAGGCTAAGTGACTTTGATTATGCTATGTTAGGTGTGTGTGTGTGTGTGTGTGTTGGAATTCTTCTTTCTTGGTGACTATCTGAGGAGACTGATATAAATGGCCCTTGAGCTGTGAATTCGTGTTGGCAAAAAAGCCACGAGGAAAAACAACTAGCTTACTGCCTGGAACAATGTAGGGCTTAGCCAATGTCTGATGATGGCACTGTAGAATCAAACTCCTTTCTGTGGTGTGATTCTTTTGCAAATCCATTCATAAATTTGAGCCTTGTTAGGCTAGCCCTAAATGGTGTCCCTGATCTTGACCCAAACAACATCTGCAGTCTCATCTCTTACCTCCATGCCCTGAATCCTACCTTCCAGCCACACTCACTACTTGCAGCTCCAGGGGTGCTGAGCCCTGCTGGGCCTTCATGCTTTCAAATGTGCTACTGTGTCTTGTCAATGTGCCCTTTCTCCTACTTTCAACCAGATCACTCCTATATATCTTCTAAGGTTTGAGCGTTACATACCCCAGAGGGCTGTCCCTCACTTGCCCTCCTCCAGTACCTACCCATGATGCCATAACAGCCAGCACTGACTTCACCAGAACGCTCAGCACCCAGGGTTCCCTTCGTTTAGGTATCTTTCTTTTTGTTCTGCCATCTGGTAAGGTTCATGAGAAGATGGCAGTGTCTTTTTCTCGGTATTCCAGCACTATGCACAATGCCAGGAACATTTATTCCCCCAGTTGTAATCAGGCTGACATCAATGACAACTTCCTGTGTGTCAGAGTAGAATAGTGCTCCACAGAGTTTTCAATGGCTGATTTTTCAGAAGTAGACCAGTAGACCTTACTTGTGAGGTGCCTGTGAATAGACTCAATCTTCCAGCTTTTCGGTCAACAACTGGGCATTTAATTGTTTGCATCCCCGAAGGATTCTGCCTAGAACATGGTGGTGGTGGTTTGTGGTTGTCATTGATTCAATACCAGCTCATGGTGACCTAATGTGATATAGAGTAGAAACTGCTCCATAGGTTTTCTTGGTTGTAATCTTAATGGAATCAGATCAAGGTCTTCCCTTCACAGCACCACTGGGTGGGTTCACACTGCTAACCTTTAGGTTACCTATCAAGCACAACCTGTTTGTGCCACCTAGGAGCCTATGCTTAGAACATGTTATTGTTATTAGTTATCAATTAGTCGATTCATACTCATGACAACCCCATGTGTGTAGAACAGAACTGCTCCATAAGGTTTTTGCCTTAAAGTTTATTTTATCTGAGATTAGTATTGCCACTCTTGCTTGTTTTTTATTGCAATTAGCTTGGCATATTTTTTCCCATCCTTTGACTTTTAGTCTGTTTTTGTCTTTGTTTGTAAGGTGTGTCTCTTGCAGACAGCATATTGAAGGATCTGTTTTCTTATTCATTCTGCCACTCTCCATGTCTTAACTGGTACATTTAATCCATTTACATTCAGTGTAATTATCGATTTTGTTGTTGTTGTTAGGTGCCATCGAGTCGGTACCGACTCATAGTGACCTTATGCACAGTAGAATGAAACACTGCCCGATCCTGGGCCAATCCATCTCGTTGGGGGTCTCCCTTCTTTTCTCTGACCCTCCACATTACCAAACATGATATCTTTCTCCAGTGACTGGTCCCTCCTGACAAAATGTCCGAAGTATGAGAGTCGAAATTTGGCCATCTTGGCCTCCCAGGAGCACTCTGGCTACACTTCTTCCAAAACAGATCTATTGGTTCTTCTGGCAGCCCATGGCACTTTCAATGTTCTCCTCCAACACCTTAACTCAAAGGTATCAATTCTTCTACAGTCTTCCTTATTATCGATAGGTATGGATGAATTACTATCATTATGTTTGTTTTTGGTGGTGGTGCTGGTTTCTTTTTTCTGCATGTCTTCCTGTGCTGAGTTCATGTTTTTTGTGTTCTTTCTTATAAGTTTCCTCATCGTTTTAATGTTTCCATGTTCTTCTTGGATTTTCATTTTCTTGGTAGGTTGTGAAGTGCTAATTTTCTCTGAGGTTACCTTATATTCCATTAAATTTTCCCTCCATTTAATACAGTCTATTTCATCCTGTAATCTACATGACCTTCTCACCACCTGGATCATTGTTCCTATGGATTTACCTTCTTTCACATTGTAATTGTCTTGATCATAGACAGACCTCTCAGATCCTCTGAATTTGTTCTTATAGTTATGTTCTGTTCTCAACTCATCCATTTGTCAATTAAATTCTGGTTGGTGCTGCCATGTATTTCAGTCTCTGGTTGTTTTCTGTTCTTGTTGGTTTTCACTCCATAGAACTCCCTTGAGGATGTTTTGAAGCACAGGGTTGGCTTTGGCAAAATCCCTTAGCCTCTGTTTGTCCTGGAATGTTTTGATTACACC
>NW_006408805.1:2624919-2638034 GCF_000296735.1 Chrysochloris asiatica | reverse complement strand
TCTTTCTTGAGGTTTTTTAATAGTTTCCAATGCTGTATCTTGCTTATTTGATTGTTCCTGTAGCACTTTCCTGACTTCTTCCTTGTTTTTCTCAACTTCATTGTAAAGTGTTTTGATACATTTTTAATCATTTTTCTGAATTCCTTCTCAAGGATTTCCAAACCCTGCCCTCCTTCCAGTATGGAGTGTAGGTCTACATCCAAATCATTTGTCTCAGTCACTTTATCTTGTTTCTGGACATGTGCTGTTATGGTCATCTGTTTCTGTTTTTTGGGAATATTCTGTAGTTAGCTGTGGCCTTAATACTTAAATGAGTGTGTGTTTGGGTATTTTTTATGTTTTCTGATTGCCTCAAGGTAGATGTGATCAGGAAATGGGATTCCTTTTTCACTCTTCTTAGTACTCGACTCAGAGTAACGGTTACAGGTGTTTACTGCTGACCTGGTGTATGGCAGCTGGAATTGGTTCTTGCCTGGATTGTGGGAATTTATAGGGTATGATTGTAGCTTGACTGTATGACCACAATTACTGTCTCTTCTTGGGTAATATAGTGAGAGAAAGAGCCCCCTAAAGGTAAAGAGGGGAGCAAAAACCAAAACAGCAACAGCAAAAAAGACAGATTGGATACTGTAGTCTATAATCGCAGAAGAGAGGGAACAGAAAATAATCTGTAGCCTAATACAAGGATGATTTTAATATCCTCTTTCAGCTTCTTACCTTCAAGACCACCTGAGAAATTTCAAGATGCCCCTGTTGGTCGTTATGACTTAACTCAGGCTTTTGGCCTTTTTCCTAGTGATAATCAGTGAAGGGCTGGTTGTGGCTGTTTGGCACTGGCTTTTGGTTTTAAGTGGAAACTGTCCCTTTAAATTTTGAGGAGATCTGTGCGGATGCGTAGTAGAACCCTCGAGGGGCAGGGTGGGGATATCAACTCGCTCAGGCACCCCCTTTAGTCACCAGAATAGAGGTGCACAGACAGCAAGAGACCAATGAAAAGACACACACACACACACAAAAGAATGTCCACACCTTTATCTCTGAGGTTCTGTCAGGAATCAGTCTGTGGCAGTTCTGATACTTCCCCAGCATGGTTTTGAACAAGATGGAGGCTCTGGGCCGTTGAGCCTGGCAGATTTGAAAGCTTGAGATTCCTTACTTCCACCACAAATTCCACGGGCTATAAGCCTTCAAACTTTTTAAAATATTCCTGTTTGTGGTTTATAGTTCTGGAACTGTCTCCTGAACTTGCTTCATCCAGTCTTCTGTATTATTGATGACAGAGATCCTCACTGCACTTCTACCCTATCTGCTATCAAGCCCCGCCTCCTCCATAAGGTTTTTAATGCTGTGGTTTCTCAGAAGTGGATCACCAGGCCTCTGGGCAGGTTCGAACTTCTAACCTTTTGGCTAATAGTTGAGTGATTAACCATTTGCACTGAACCTAGTCATCTATAAATCTTTACTGAGTGAATGCATGGATGAATTAATGAAGAAATGCTAAACACTATTTTTTTTAAAAAAAGCCATCAATCGGGACATGTCATGGAATCCACAAAAACATGGTTATAGACATTTATGAGTCAGAAGACCCCCATAGATGGATAGAGGTGAAGCTTAAAGACAAGGGAGATAGTGGGAACCAGCAGGAAAGAAGGTTATGGAGTCCAGGAGCTACACGGGGCTCGGTTTGCACAAACTCCAGGCACAATGTTGTAGAGGAGCCACAGGGGAGGGTGGTAGCAGGGGTGGGGGGGTTGGGGGAACTACTGCATGAAGTGGAAGTGCAAGCAGGAGGACCAAGAGAAATCGGGAGTAGCATAGCATTTGCCTGGTGTGGGATGCTGTGTGGAGAGTCTAAACTGAAGGATGAGACCCGAGCAACCCTGACTGCAGAGATTCTCCATCAAAACCCCAGGGGTTTGAAGCTGCACTTCTGCACATATTATTGAATGATTTGGGGACAATTGCTCTCAGCAGTCAGGGTGCTGAGGGGAAACTTTAAGTCACCCTCACATCAGTTGAGAAACACTCTTCATCATAAGCAAGAGATCAGGATGAGATATAAACATGTCACAACATTTTAATCCAGCCATTGTACTGGGGGATGTTTTAATTAAAGTTTATCTGCTACCATATGAATGTAATCCTAAGAAGTGCCAAGCCTGCCCTGGCAGGGGGAAGAGAGGAGAACATGTCATAATTAAAATCATTATTAATTTAATCTAATTAAGTATAGAATATTAATTATTGTTGCTATTATTATACACTGGGGGCAGACCCGTATCCTGAACAGTTTCATCAGCTTGAGTAGAAGTGGGAAATGTAGCAGTGCCAGGGAAGTCCTGTCTCCTGCCCATGGAATTTCTACCCCAGCTCTCCTTTGAGAAGTTCTCCAGCACAAAATCCGCTTTGTGTTAGGTGTGAGGAAGTCCACTATGAGAGTATGTCTCATTGTTCAGTTGTATGTTCACACATGCATCCTGAGTGTCCACCACTCAGCAATGCAGAACTGGTAACAGGAGCACCTTCCCTGCTCCCAGGAATCCTGAGGACACCTTATCCCACTGGGCTTCTTCACACGTCCCCTTCTCACGAGGCTATGAGCTCCAACGTCTTTGTAGTCATCCCACATCTCTGCATCCTCACAGCTACAGGAATGAGACTGTAACCATGCTTCTGAAAGAAGGGAGGGAGGGAGCAAGGAAGGAAAGGAGGAGATGAAAGTGAAATGAAGGCTAAGATTCCTGTTCATTAGGGGATCATGAGTGGTCTGAACATGAACTTTCTCATCCTCCCATGTGCTCTTTCCCTACTCCTCCTAGTCATCACTGCTCCCACCCCTCCCCCCCCACACATACACACAGCCATTGTATCTCTCCATTCATTATCCTTGTAAATGATGAATGAATATCAAAGGAAAGTGATTAGGTGGCCTTTACAAGCTTCAGTACGTCCCAGAAAGATCTATAAGTCACCTTAAGAAATGTAAACAAAAGAGGAGACCTATTATAGAAATGGAGTCCTGGTGTGGCACTGTGGGATAAACACTGGACCACAAAGTCAGTTTGAACCACAAGGTTGGCAGTTCAAACTCACCAGTCACCCCTAAAAACCCTATACAGGGTCACTATGAATCGGAACTGACAAGACAGCACTTAACAACAAATTAAATAAATGAATTTAATCCTAAAACCTATTCTCTCTTTCTTTTTTCATCAGTGACTTGCCTGTGAGATGATATATATCAGATTCAAAAAAAGATATTGTTGGTC
The DNA here is from genome assembly GCF_000296735.1 of Chrysochloris asiatica. NCBI lineage: Eukaryota > Metazoa > Chordata > Mammalia > Afrosoricida > Chrysochloridae > Chrysochloris > Chrysochloris asiatica. Next base: position 2,634,762 of record NW_006408805.1, on the reverse strand, counting down.
AAACGATATCATAGAATGATAAAACATTAAATATCATTTGTGCTGACAGGTCTCTACTCTTCTTCAAAACCCTGAGTAATTGTGGAGATGCTTTAAGGACTACTTTGGAGGAAAGTAATTTTATCCAAAAATTTTGCTTTTATGTGTTTTTATGTTTCAATCCCTTACTACTATTTTTACCGATTGTGATTGAGTCGATTTCAACTCATGTGGTCCTATGTGTGTCAGAGAAGAACTGTGTTCCATAGGATTTTCAATGGCTGATTATTCAGAAATACATCGCCAGGCCTCTCTTCTGAGGCACCTCTAGGTGCATTTGAACCTGCAACCTACTAATTAGTAGTCCAGGGTCCCCTTTCAATTTTTTTATATAGATCTTACTTGTGAAGAGACTTTAGCTTTGGCAGCCCTGGGTCTAGTCCCACTGCCTCATTTCGAGGAAGAAATAGGTCCAGAAAGGTTAGGTGCTTCCCTAGGGCAGGGCAGTGGCAGACCAAGAAGAGTCCCCAGACTCCAGCCCTGGCCTTCCTCAACATTATACTCAGGGTGCACCCTCTTCCTCTCTGGGATATCTCTGCCTAGAAGCTGTGGCCCATGACCAGGCACCAGGCTCCTTTTGGCCCACAACTGTCAGTGAGCAAGATCATTACACACTGAGCTGCCTTCAGCAGGAAGACGGATCCTGTCCCAGAGGCATGGAGCCATATGCTGGGCTCAGACACCCACTGCCCTGTACAGGCCTCCAGAGGCTGCACACAGTTCTCCACACTCCCTGACAGCAGCCTAGCAGCAGCCACAGGGTGACCCCACAGACGGATGATAGCACAGTCCCACGCTGACCTGGGACCTGGCCAGTGTTTCCTGAACACTCCTGTTTCCACTCTGTAAGCAAGTCCTCTTCCTGAGGGAGGAGGCTGCCGAGCTGCCAGCTGAATAGAGCCTAATTGGAAGCTTTCACAGCTCTGGGCAAATGGAGAATGGGCTGATGTCAGCACACTTGTTCTGAGCTCCTTGTGCTTTAGACCCACATCCTGGGGCCTCTGTGGTCCCTGTGCTCTGTGCTCATGTCCTGGCTAATCATTAACATTTATTGATCACTTACATATGCCAGGCATTATACTCAGACCATTACATGCCAAGTCTCCTGCTGTCCTCCCAGTAGCTCTTTCAGATGGGTACCATATCTCCCCCAAGTTGGCAAATAAGAAACAGGAGCATAGAGAAGTCTGGTGACTTGTCCAAACTCACCCAGAAACCCTGTGGGTAAAAGCACTAGATGCCCCAAGCCCACTGCTTTGATAACACCTTTGATGTCAAAGTCTGTTTACTTACTCACAAGCCATCAAGATATCTCGATATTATAATACTTCAGAATACCACCTTTATCTTCCAGATTTGGTTCTTGCCTTTGGAAGTGACTCCAAAAACTCACGTCACACCATAGGGTCAAAGTTTGGGGGTTAGAAAGTCTGGGTCATGGCACTCATATAATATACATCAATGATTTCCATCCCTAAAATAGTCTCTTGGAAAGATACTTGAACTTCTATCAAGAGGTCTTTTTTTTTTAATCTGAAATATTAAGGGTTCCAACTCATAGCATAGGGTTTCCAAGGAGAAGCTGGTGGGTTTGAACTACCGACCTTGCAGTTTGCAATCAAGTACTTAACCTATAGCACCACACCAGGACTCCCAGTAACATAGTAACTACATAATATTTTTAAAAAACAAACCAGTTTCCAATAAGTTGATTCCAGTTCATGACAACCCCACGTGTGTTAGAGTAGAACCATTTCCATAGGGTTTTCAATGACTGATTTTTCAGAAGTAAGCTATTACCATGCCTTTCTTTCCAAGCACCTCTGGCTGGACTTGAACCTCCAACCTTTCAGTTAGCAGCCAAGCACATTAACTATTTTCTCTACCCGGGGACTTCCCTAATATCTTAGGGTGGTAAATCACTTGACCAGATTTCCTTAGAAGACTGGCAAAAGAAGTTATCACTCAGAGATGGTTGATCATTGGATGGGGAAAGGCCTATGAAAGCAGAATGGAAGGCAAGCATGACTAATGATCAAACATCCTGTGCTGAGGAGTCACGGGGCCCAATGCTTTATGTGCATCCTGACAGCAACTCTGGGAGGTGGGAGCTATGGTCTTCATTTTACATATGCAGAACTTTGGTTCAGAAAGGGTAAGTCACCTACCCAGTGTCACCCAGCCAAGAGTGGCTATGGGATGGGATGAAGGAGAGAGAGTGCATTCAAGAGCTGTTTCTGAAAGGGACTCTAATGCTTTGACTTCTGCAGAACTCATAGACCTAGTGCACAGAATTTAGGCACACACTCCGCCCCACCTTTAGAAGTCCACTCAACCTTCATCCAGATCCAGGAGATGACCTGTTCAACTGTTAAGGAAAGAAGGGATTTTTTTTCTTTGCCTGAAATAATAAAAAAAAGTATAGTCTTTAAATCTGGAAGCGATTATAAAGATTTAGTTCAATTTTGATATCTGGTCTCCTGATTCCCGAACTAATATTTTCTTTCTTCCTACTGGGTTACTGGATTGTGTAATTTTTGAAATCTAATGCATCAAAAAACACTCTGAGAAATATTTCTGCTGTGTGATTTCACTTTTTAAAGAAGTACACTTGATTTGCTTGCAAAGTATTTCTTGTCTCTCAGGACCTGAGATTCTAAAAAGCAGAGTGCTCAGAAATACTGATCTGATCTGATTGGTCCTGCAGTCCTCTGCAATAGAAGAAAATGGGTGTGGGATTAACACTGAGAGAAATTCTATTAACAAATAATGATTGAGCACCTAGTATGTGGGGCAAGGGACAAGTTTCAGGGACAACGATTTTCAAAGCTCAAGCATTAACTTAGGCATTATACCACTGATCTGATGTGTATGTGTATTAGTGGGTATGAATAAATGTGAGTGTATGAGTATGTGTGAGTGTAGGAGAGTGTGTAGGTATGTGTTGTTGTTATATGTGTTTGAGTCAGTTCCAACTCATAGTGACCCTGTATAGGGTTTCCGAGTTGTAAATTTCACAGAAGCAGAAAGCCTTATCTTTCTCCTGAGGAGTGGCCAGTGGGCTTGAACCACTGGCCTTGTGGTTTATAGTCCAGTGCCTATCCTAGAGAGCCAACATAACAATAGGTTCTGTTTATTTCCAGAACAAGGCAGGAACTTCAGCACTGAGGGCCTCGTTATAAAAAATACCCCTTTTATAAGTTCTCTCTTTGTCTGTCAGATCATGACTGAAAGCTTACCATGTGCCTGGGATTGTTCCCAAACTGGAGAAAGAGAAGTGAAGAAGACCTGCCTTCAGGTTGTGGCCATGCAATCCTGACCAGAACCAGAAAACCATACCTGTGTGTGTATGAGTATGTATGTGAATATATGCATGCATGCCTTCCCACAGGCACACACACAGGTAAGCTGGTGCTCTCCTCAGTCTTCCACTTTTCCTATAGTGAAATGAATAAATCCCCATAAAAATGTCTCCCTCATAAACAACTTTGGAAATAAGTCTTATTTACAAATATTTCATCAGTCCACCTACCTTCAGTCCCACGCTTCCTGTTGCTGGTAGGCAATAACATGAATAAAATACAGACTTATTTCCATCTACTTGGTACTGTGTGGTGCTGTAGGATCAGCACTGAACTGCTAGCCACAAGATCAGCTGTTCAAACACCCAGCCGCTCCTTGGAAACCCTATAAAGGGTTGCTATGAGTCAGAACTGACTCAATGGCACTTAACAACAACACCTGGTAACATAGTGGGTTATGCATTGCACTGTTAACTGCAAGGTCAGCAGTTGAGGTCCACCAGCCACTCCACAGGAGAAAGATGAGGCTTTCTGCTCCCACAAAGATTTACAGGCTTGGGAACCCTATACAGGGTTGTTATGAGTCTGAACTGACTCGGCAGCACAGAGCAGCAGCAGCAGCAATGCCCTGCATCCATCATCTCTTTCCTGGACAGATATGTAAATGCTTTAGTATACAACAACCCTGAAGGTCTTAGGAGGTGTCTACAAATTCTCAACACAAAATCCCACCAGATTTAGGCTTCAATCCAAAACAGTTCATCGAAGGAAGAGTAAGCTATATATAGATGGAGGACAAGAGGTACCTTTGAGAAACTTGTGACATTATTTCTCACCTTTACAAATCCCTTTAGTCATTGCTGCAGGAAAACATTTTGACATAAATTCTCATACGTCATGGCTGAGGTTAGTTACCAAAATGCACACATTTGCCTTAGCAGGTTTCATTTACTACCCTTTAAATTATTTCTCAGCTCTGCAAATCTTGCTGTGACAGATAGAGACGGGTGCTGGGGGGAAGAGGAGGTGGGGAGGACCACTAAGTGTTCGTTTTTCGTATAATATATTCCAATCTTGTTAGGTCGCCCTGCTGAAGGTAATATTTCTGGCATTCATTTAATGAAATTGACATTGATGAATGGTTAATTATACAAATTACATTCTTATTAAATCCCCTAGAATCAGTGCCTTAAAATTTCCTAGCTATGGGCTTCTTATGGTTGATACCTTTTTTTTCCTCTCTGAGTATCTCATCTGTTGACTGTTTTAAGACTCACTCTGCATATTTTCCTCCTTTAAGAAACTTTGAAAAGCATTAAAAAAAATCCCCTAGTTAAGGCAATTACTGAAGATAAGTTAATCTTCATGGGATGTTTAAACCCCAGTTCTTGCATATGTTTATTCAGATTTTTTCCCCTCTCTAGGCAATTTCTACCCTGTAGGGATAGGAGAGAGGGAGATACCACTACCTCCTGAGGGATAATGCTTAGATGGGCTAGGAAGGAGAGAAGAATTAGAAAGAGCATTAGCTATGTACCTACAACCCTCTATTGGCTGCCGGATATGTGTGTGTGTGTGTGTGTGTGTGTGTATTGTGTGTGGAGTCCTGGTGTGGTGCTGTAGAATAAACACTAGACTGCAAAGTTGGTTTGAACTGCAAGGTTGGCAGTTCAAACTCACCAGGCTGTCCTCAGGTGCTGTTTACTGGATTCTGACTTACAGTGACTCTATGGATAACAGAAAGAAATGCTTGCTGGTCTTTCATTAGCCTCATGGTCGTTCCTATGTTGTAGCCCATTTTTTACCATCTAAATGAGAGTCTTTCTCTTTTTCACTGACCCTCTACTTTATCAAGCATGATGGCCTTCTCTATGGACTGGTCTCTCCTGACAATATGCCCAAAGTCTTGCCATCTTTGCTTCCAAGGAGAACTCTTTCGGTATTTCTTCCCAGACAGATTTGTTCATTCTTCCAATCCATGGTATATTCAATATTCTTAACCAACATGATAATTCAAATGCATCAGTTCTTCTGTGGTGTTCTTTATTGCTTTTGCATGCTGATGAGGTAATTGAAAATGCCATGACTTGGCTCAGGTGCACCTTAGTCCTCAAAGTGAGATCTTTATTCTCAAGAGGAGCAAAATAAGCTCCAGAAGAAAAGAAATTATAAAATTAAAACAGAAATAAATGAAACAGAAAAACAATAGAAAATTTAAGAAGATAAGAAATTGGTTCTTTGAAAGCATTAAAAAAATTGACAAGCCACTGGCAAATTTAACAAAGGGAAAAAAGGAGAAGATGCAAATAGCACAAGTAAGACATGAAATGGGCAGTCTAACAACAGAACCAACTGAAATCAAATGATAACAAGATAGCTCCAACCATTTTGAAAACCTAGAGGAAAAAAAATGGATACATTTCTAGAAACACACTACCTACCCAGACTAACACAGAACAAGGTTGAGAATTTGAATGGATCCATTACAAAAGAAGAAATTGAACAGATCAAAAAGACAATTCTCAACAAAAATGAAGTCCTGGTCCAGACAGCTTCACTGATGAATTCTACCAAATCATTCAGAGATGAGCTGACACTAATTATTTTCAGACTATTCCAGAATACAGAAAAGGAAGGAATATTCCTGAATTCAGTTTACAAGGAAATTATGACCCTGATAACAAAACTAGGCAAAAACACCACTAAAAACAAAAATTATCAACTAGTATCCCTCATGTACATTGTTAATGGTGTTAGGTGTCGTTGAGTCAATTCCAACTCATAGCAACCCTATGCACAACAGAGCAAAAACACTGACCACTTCCACGCCATCCTCACAATCATTGTTACGTTTGAGTCCATTGTTGTAGCCACTATGTCAGTCCATCTCACTGGGGGACTTTCTCCTTTTCAGTCACCCTCTATCAATCATGATGTCCATTTTCTGGGACAGTCTTCAAGGTGACACTTGTGCTCATTAGCATTTTAAAGAGATCTTGTGCAGTAGATTTGCCCAATGCAATACATTGTTTGATTGCTGTTTCTTTCAGCGTTGATTGTGGATCCAAGTAAAACTAAATCTTTGACAACTTCAATCTTTTCTCAATTTATCATTATGTTGCTTGTTGTTCCCATTATGAGGATTTGTGTTTTCTTTACATATTCTGAAGCTTATATTCTTTGCAAGTCCTCTTTGCTTTCAGCAAGCAAGATTGTGTCGATTGAATATCACAAGTTGTTAATGAGTCTTCCTCATTACATTCTCATAGTGTGCCTTTCCATTTTGTCAGGAAGCAAAATATCTTTCCCAAGAATCCCTACTCAGATTTCTCCTTACATTAATTGAGATGAACTTGGTCATATATCTACAATACAATAACACATTGATGAAAGAGCAGGAAGCTGGCAGTTTATGTCATCATTGCCACCTATTTAGCCACTTGCCTTTTTGTTAGTCCAACACCTAATCCATAGTGCCACCAGGGCTCTTTAATAATAGACAGAAGAGGCTCTCTTTTGAATCTTGGTTTCCCTGGCATACCATTGTAAAATACACACTTGAGGGGGAGAGAAAGGAATAGCCAGAAATATCATCATAGAAAGCTTCTAAGTCCCTCTTCTGCCTATAACTGATTGGAATACCTAAAATGGGGCTACAACTTGCCCAGTGAAGGAGGCTTCCTGTGGAGCCTCTGCATTGCATAAGACTATAGGTGAAATCCTGAACCCCATCCAGAATCTTCTGAGGTGGGAACTCTACACTTGAAAGGACAAGTAGACAAGCCTGGAGTGGCTAGAAGAACAGAAGATACTCCTCAAAAGAAAGACTGACAGGAAAAATAAAAAACAATCACAACAGTCTGACTGACTGCTACAAGAACAAGCAAGTTGCTCACCCAGGAGACATCAAAGCAAGTGATCGGGTCCCCTCAGGGCAAACCCCCCTTCCAAGACCAAGACTTAAGGGGAATACACGAGCAGGCATGCAGTCTGGCTGGTGATCACATTGGTCACTGATAAGGGAAAGTGAGGGAAAAACAGCAATGAAGCTGTGAGCCAAGTCCGACCACGTTCAATAGACTCCAGTGAACTCAGGTGGAAACCTGGTTGGCCAGCAGTATGGCAAGGCCTAGGGACTCCTGGTCCTAGAGACAGTGACATAGCCACAGAGGACTAGAGTGGAGAGTGAAACATGCAGCTGATAAGAAGTGAGGGGATTTGTCCAAGAACACCCTCACTTGCAGATAATACCCACTTGACCCGGTTTCAATGGCTGGATGATCAGAGCTCAACTAGAAGAAGAAAGAAGAGGGGGAAAAATAGTAATCTGATACAATTTGATGAACTTGACCTACACCTATGGAGGCAGTAGCTCAAAAGAGGAAACAAATATTTACAGAAAGGATCATTCCTACCCCCTCGGTACATAGGGTAGACAGAGATGGGCAACTTGAACATTGGCTACCCAAAATGGAGGGGCTACAAAGGCAAGAAGTGACTGGCTTACAAGCTTTCAAGAGGGAGCCTAGATCCAGAGGGCACAGAGGAAGGTAGAATCTCCACTGAGTAGTATCCAATCTGTCTGGGTGGGGCTGATGAAAAGAGATGGGGATAGGACTCTTGTGGTACAATAGTGAATAACTGTTATCAGGACTGACTGTGAGGGTTAGAAATGTAAAAGTAGACATTTTTTAGCAAAAAGAGGGGAGTGGTTGACTTTGCAGTCCAGGAGCGGAGATCCCTGGGACCATCAAGGGAGAAGAGTGGAGTGTTGGGACCCTACCCAGAGAAACAGTGACGCCAGAGATGGAGGTACAGATGATGAAGTGGAGAGATGGAGCGGCTGGGGACTTTAGACCCAGAGAGGGAGAGGGTCTGTGTGCTGATGACCAAGGGGCAGGCTTGCAGGGTGTACCCTTTGGTTGTTTGATGATGCATGGAAGGGATTGTAACCATGGCAATGAAACTATATACAATAGGATGAATGTAAAGCTAATGCTTTCTCATGTAAACTGTTCCATAATTTGCAATAAAAACATTTTTTTTTTTTTAAAGTACCTTAGGGGGGAAAAATAGAATATAGAAAAATAAATAAATAAATGATGTTCTTTTCTCCTAAAGGTAATTTAACTTCATAAAGGTCACTCCCTTCAAAACAGTTCTCATTTAATGTGCAGGGGGTCTGCCTCCATGGTTATGACCCAGGAAGAAAGGTTCTTCTCCAGCTCTTATCTCCGCCTCCAATTTTATGCCTATCTATGATGGAGTCCACTTGTGCAATCACATATTACTAGTTTTAATTGTATAGCAAGGGGGAAGATGGGAGATATTAATCAAGTGCTATAAGCTCAGAGAGTGAATATAATAAATAGACTATTAAGTTAACCACGTTTTCGGCTTCACTAGTGAAAGCTGCCATCTATCTTATGTGGTTTTCTGCATGCTTCATTACCACATATAACGATATTGAAAACATATGCCTTATCCTTTATAATGAAATGATAAGATCCCTGTGGTGGATTAGCAGAGACCGATTCAGAAACTCCATGAAGCTGGAGCTTGGGCATGGGGTGCCTGTCTGTATCACAGGGTCTGACACTGAGGCCAGTGACAGAGGACGTTTAGTGTTGACAAGAATCTTAACTGTTTAACTCAGAACACTCCCTGAGCTCCAGAGTTTGGGGAGTCTCTGGCCACTGCTACCCACTTCCATTCGTGGAGAAGGACTCAAAGAGGAAATTCACTCCAACCACTGGGCAACATTTGGCTGTGCTTGGAATCAGCCCCATCCTGTTTCCAGTTCAACAGAATTCCATGGAAATCATTCAAGAAAAGTCAAGCTGCTCATGAGTTTTTCAAATCTTCCATCGCTTTTCCCATCTCTTCTTCATCACTTAGCACTCTAACAACTGGGAGAATGTTTGCAGCAAAAACAGAGCAGATGCTAATCCTGGTTCTACCACTCAGTCTCTGGGACCTTTGACAAGTCATTTAACTTCACCAGCCTTGGTTCTCTCATCTGTAAAATGGAGTTAGTAATGCTAGCTTTCAGGGAGGTTGTTGTTGTTGTTGTTGTTAAGTGCCGTCGACTCTGTTCTAACTCATAGCTAGCATTAACTGCATAGGGTTTCCAAGGAGCAACTGGTGAGTTTGAACTGCCTACCTATGGTTGGTAGTACAGTGCTTATCCTACAGCACCACTCCAGGAAGTAGATAGAATTAAATTAAATAACAAATGGGAAAACATCCAACATTGTGCTTAATGTCAACATCCTTTCTCCAGAGTAAAGTTTAAGATATCAGATGGGATAATAAAATATTTATACACGGGTATTTACCTTGGCTACAAATATGTCCATGAGTGTGGTAGAGCATGCAGGAGGCAAAATTGTAAAAATTTCTTAGACATTACTAAACACCTTGATGAAATTAGTCACTGGGCCAGGGCTCGGGACCATAATCTTAGAGAACACCATGGTCAATTGACAATAACAAAGACAAT
>NW_006408805.1:2618846-2623884 GCF_000296735.1 Chrysochloris asiatica | reverse complement strand
AACCAACTCCACGGCACATAACAGCAACAACAACAACAGCAAAAACTCAAGAAACTAAATCAAATAGTTACAGATACCAATAAGAGGAAGAGACCAAACAAAAGCAGGAAGCGTATAGAGTAGTAAACTGCAAACTGTCACAGTGCAGTCATTATTTCAAGGAGCATTCCAAGCGGAGTAGGAACCAGGTAACTGTTTCTTCTCCCCCAGGACAACACCAGCACCTACATTGGTGACTGGCAACCAGAGAGATGTGATCTTCCCCATTACCTTACATGATGTATCAGTTACCAGAGATACAGCTGTGTAACCACTACTCACCTGGCAACTGGTCCACCCTCCCTTTCACCACCCACCACTTGTACTGTGTCACTTTGTTTTTTTCTCTATATTCCTTCTTAGTTCCCTTTCTCACTGTCTTTGTTTTCCATTTCTTCCTCTTCCTTTGCACTTTTTTTAAAATCCTGTAGAACAGAAGCCCCATCCCCTCAACCTCCAGAGTTATCAGTGCCCACCCCACCCCGTCCCTGCCCAGTTGGTGATTGCATGTCTCCACCACGGCCATATTTGGTGGCTAGTACTTTCACCAGTACTGTACTGTTTACTCTCTCTCTCTGTCTTCTTGGTTTTTCCTTTCCTCTAAGCTTATTTGTCTCTTTTTTCTTTTCCTATTCTCCTCTTCACACCCCCTATTTTTTTAAGTCCCAAGGAGTGGGTGCTCCACATCTGCAATCAGCAGTGCCCACCTCTGCCCCTCTGTGATAGCAGGGCATATTTCCATAAAGTAAGTGCCACATGCCCACTGCAGCCATGTTTGGCAACTAACACTTACAACAATGATGTGCCACTCTTCTTTCTTCTTAGTTCTTTCCTCTTCACCCACCTTCTTATTTTTTTTCTTTTCTTTTTTTTTTTTTAATCTCTTCCTCCCCTCACAACCTTTTTTAAAAATGATACTGTTAAAAGGCAAAGTCCACCCTCCCCCCCAAAAAAAAAAAAAAAAAAGCTAAAGAGGGTAGAGAGAAACGTTAACTGATGATGTATGGAGGGGATTATAATCAATGTAATGAAACAAGTCATATGAATGGTTGAATGTGAAACTGATGATGTGCCCTGTAAACTTTCACTCAATCCACAATAAAAGCCTTAAAAAAAAAAAAAAAGATACTGTGGAGCAGATGCCCTGCCCCCATCACCTCCACATTTAATTACAACTCACCTTGACTCTCCTCTTCAGCAATGCATGCTCCCACCACACCCATGTTTGATGGCTACTACATGGAGTCCTGGTGTGGCGCTGTGGGCTAATGTGCCAGACTGCAAAGTCATTTGAACTGCAAGGTCGGTGGTTCAAGCTCACCAGTTGCTCCTTGGAAACCCTATACAGAGTCGTTATGGGTCAGAACCAACTTGATGACACTTAACAACAACAACAAATAGAGGCAAAATTGTGCTGCTTTTATTATTTTTGTTAATTTGATAGTTTCCTCTTTTTTTTCTTTTTCTTTCTTTCTTCTTAGGTCTTCCCTCTTTGCCCCTTCTTTTTTCTTTTTCTTTTCTTTCTGTGTGTCTTCTCCCTTCCTCCTTTTTTTTTTTTTTTTTGTCTTATTTCCATAGCAATTGGAAATCAAAAACCCTTCCCAGCTATACCCAGCACACCTGCAGCACTACTGGATCAATGCCAGATGGTCACTCACACCCACCCAGTCTGCCCTCAGCTCCTCTGCACAACCATCAATCAGACACTTGTATCCACATTCAAACCTGTTGCTAAATCCAGCAACAGGTAGTAAGCTCATCTACCCACTGCCTGGTTAAGCAACTAACCAACCAACCTACCGCACTTGAAATCCTGACTGTTGTTAAGTGCCACAGAGTCAGTTTGGACTCAGTGATCCTATATAAGCTTTCCTAGGAGAGGCTGGTGGGTCTGAATCGCCAACCTCATGGTTAGGAGTCTAGTGCTTATCATAAGCACAATGACCCTACATATTGTTTCCAAGACTGTACAGCTTTGTAAGAGCATACAGCCTTATATTTCTCCTGGAGAGTGGCTGGTGGGTTTGAACTGCTACCAAAACAAAACAACAACCCACAGCACCACCAAGGCGCCTTGTTGCCTAGATATATTAAAACAAAACAAAAAATCATGGAGAAGCCAAACAACATACAATCAATAAATTAATACCATAACACTATAATGTCTCAGAGACAGCAGACAACTTCAAATCGTACACAAAATAAAACAAGATAAATAAACCAAGTGACCAAAATACAAGGTTAGAAAATCTTCCAGAGGAAGAAATGTTACCGGAACTACTTGATAAGGAATTCAAAATATTATATTAAGGTACCTTTAATGGATTGACAGACAAATCAAAGAAAACAGAAGACAAAATAAAGGAAGACTCAGGAAAACAATGCAAGAACAAACTGACAAAATAAATCGAAAATTAGAAACAACACAAAAACATTGAGTAGAAATTCAGAAGATGAATACTAAAATCACAGTACTAGAAAATGCATTGGAAGGCAAGAGAGAACAGTTGAATCAATGGAAGACAGAGAAGACAAATTTCTTAATACTGATCTGTTAGAGGAACAACCCAGATAAATAAATGAAGAAAGTCTAAGCATTATGTGTGACACCATCAGAAGGAATAGCTTGCGTGTGTTCAGAAGTCCAGAACAGGAAGAAACAAACAAACAAAAAGCACAAAGACAATTATTGAAGATTTGTGGAAGAAATTTTTCCTAATATCATGAAAGATGAGAAGATATGTATTCAAGATCAACGAACCCCCCAAAAAAGTCACCAAAACATATCATCATAAAATTTTCCAACACCAAAGACAAAGAAAGAATACTGAATGCACATCAGGAAATACAAAAATTTTCTTCACAAGAGAACCATAAGCCTAAACTCTGATTTTTCAGCAAAAACCATACAGATAAGGCAGCCATGGGATAAAATATATAAAACCATGAAAAATACCAGGCATACTGTAAAAGACTGAGACTGGCAGAACCCTCAAGATTGTGACCCTTAGACACTCTTCAAGACTGGAGCTGAACTCACTCCCGTGTCTCAACTTTCAGCCAAACAATATAAAGGCCTATAGTGAACAATGACACCAGGACTGGACATACTCTTTAGAACCATCAATCATGCTAAATGAAAAGGGCAGCATTTACCCAGGGATACACTTAGTGGTTACAAATCGGGCTGTGAACCGCAAGGTCAGCAGTTCGAAACTACCAGCTGCTCCGCGGGAGAAAGATAAGGCGTTCTGCTCCCATAAAGATTAACAGCCTTGGAAACCCTGTGCAGGGTCGCTATGAGTCGGAACTGACTCCATGGCATGTAACAACAACAATGTTCAAAAGGCAAGAAGGGATAGAAAAGAATGACAAATGGAGACCAATTTTCTCAGGAAACTTTAACCAAAATCACAATAAAATGTTTTTTAAAAAAAGACTGTCACTGAGTCTACTCTGATTCATGGGAACCTCCTGTGTCAGAGTAGAACTGTACACCGTAGGATTCTCAGGAACTGCATTTTCAGAAGTAGATCACTCAGCCTTTCATATGAGGTACCTCTGTGTGGACTCAATCCTCCAGCCTTTCCCTTAGCAGCTAAGTGTGCTAACTATTTGCATCACCCAGGAACTCCCTTATAAAAATTATAGGAGCAAAAAAGTTACCTCACAGTAGTAGGGGCAGCCCTGGACAGCATATGGGTCTCAACAGGCACCTCAAGTCTGGTTGAACAGAGTCCAGAGCCACTTCAGAGTTTCTTGACTAGAGAATGCAAAGCCCTCAGAATATATATCCCCAAACTATTAAGGGCAGTTCTTAGAGAACTCTAAAGATCTCTTGGCCCCACCAAAACTAAACAACAACAACATTTGCAGATACAAGTTTGTGAAATACTGGTCTACAAGCTACATTGGTGAAGCCAGTCTAGAGAGCCAGCCCAGTGGCCCTGGGGAGTTAGAAGCTCCAAGGTGGTGGGGTACTCTTCCCATGAGACAAGGATTGATGTGACAGGTGCAGGGGTGCAGAAGGCCCTCAAAATCAATTGGCCTGGCCCTGTCAAGGCAACCACAGTTCCAGCTATCACATCATTGTTGCTGTTGTTATTGTTAAGTGCCGTCAAGTCAGTTCCAATTCATAGTGACCCTGTATATGGTTTCCAAGGAGCAGCTGGTGAATTTGAGCTACCGACCTTGCGGTCCAGCACCTATCCTAAAGCACCACATTGGGGCTGAGTTAATTAAATGCTTGACCAAATATACAAGGCTTTTTTTTTTTTTTTTTCACAACAAAATCCCTATTTTATTTGTTTCACAACATGAAGGAAGTTAGATCCCTGCCTGTATTTGAGAATGAAAGAGAACAAGCAAAATGCTTTTTCAAAGAATGTTTTTTCAAAGAATATTAAAAGAAAAGTGATACTAATAAATAGTGTCTCTTTTTCTTCATGGAATTAAAATTTTCATTTCAAAACTTTGCAAAAGGAGTGCAAAAGCATAATGTTAGGTGAAACAGGGTAATCAACTGTTTAGAAATATGACCCCAGCTCTATTTATTCTTTATTAAAAAATTGTTCTGGGTACTAAAACATATTTTAAGTATTTATTTTATATATACGAGGGGGCTTCAAAAAGTTCGTAGAAAAATTTCATATCTTTTCTTTCCATTTTTCCACAATCTTTTTGAAGCCCCCTCACATATATATATGGAGTCTTGGTTTGGTGCTATAGGATAAGCACTGGATTGCTAACCACAAGGTCAGCAGTTCAAAACCACCAGCTGCTCCTCAGAAACCCTATCCAGGATCTCTGTGAATTGGAACCAACTCAAAGGTCCTTAACAAAAACATATATATGTTGTTATTGTCAGGTGCCATCGAGTCAGAACCAACTCATAGCGACCCCATGCACAGCAGAATGAAACAATGTCCGATCCTGGGCCAACCTCACTACAGCCGCCACACTTGACGCCATCAATGATGTCACCTGGCTGATCCATCTC
>NW_006408805.1:2602267-2618316 GCF_000296735.1 Chrysochloris asiatica | reverse complement strand
CAAATTGTGATTTGGGTGAAAGTTGACAGAACAAATGGGTTTTCCACACTGATACACATTTTGACTTGTAACACTGATTGCAATCCCCACAATGTAACTGTACTCTTCCCACTTCCTCCCTGGGTTGACCATTTCAATTTGTCTTCCTTTCCTACCCCTGTCTGCCTTCTGAGCTTTATCCCTGGGCAATATTGCCTTTCTGACCTTGTATGGTTGCTTGCTGAAAGCAGTGCTTACCGCTCCATAGTTATTGTTCACCTTATAGACCTGTCTGTTGTTTGATTGAAAAGTCGAGCCACAGGATGAGTTCAATTTCAGGTATGGAGGGTGTTTAAGGGCTGTAGTCTCAGGTTCTATCAGTCTCTATCAGACCAGTAAGCCTGGTCTATTCTATGATTTTGAGTTTTGTTCCACATTTTTCTCTTACTCTATCCAGAACCTCCTACTATGATTCCTTTCAGAGTGGTTGGCCGTGGTAACTGGGCACCATCTAGTTCTTCTGGTCTCAGGGTTGTAGAGGCTAGAGTTTGTTTGGCCTGTTAGTCCTTTGAACTCTTCTTTGCCCTCTTGTTGGTAGACAATAAGCTCCTGAAATACTCTGTGCAGGCACATTTTAGCCTCTGGGGAGACAGTCTGAAACAAGACGGTCGATGTCTTTGCCTTTCTTGAATGTAGAGTCCCCCTGTAGTTCTGGACTTTACGTTCTTCGCCTTTTACTTTTTCCTGTGTTTGGGTGTTGCTTGGAGGTAGGAGGGACAAGGGTAATTTTAAAATTGATAATTTTGTATGGCCCACAAATGATGTGATAATGTTTGGCAGAAAAAAAGTTTCCCCACCCGTTCTAAGGTATTAACATTTTCTCTTCAGTAGCTTTCTACCTCACCCCACCCCTTAGATGTGCTCCTTCTAGCGTTGTGCTTTCTTTGCCAGATAATTTTATCTTTGCCATGATATCCACTATCACCCTGGTGCTGATGGCATCCCTATCAGGCCGGTATGGCCAAACAATCTCCTAGACAATCTCACTTAGGCATCCTTTGTTGTTGTTGTCATGTACCATGGAGTCAGTTCTGACTCATAGCGACCCTGTACAGGGTTTCTGAGGCTGTAAATCTTTACGGGAGCAGAAAGCCTCATCTTTCTCCCGCGGAACAGCTGGTAGTTTCGAACTGCTAACCTTGCGGTTCGCAGCCCAATTCATAATCACTACGCTACCAGAGCTCCTTTAGGCATCCTTAAACCATTTCAAATTCAGTGTGTCCCAAAGAGAACCTGCAATTGCCTCCCTTTCTCAAACTCCTTCCACCTACTGAATTTCTTGTTCTGGATGTTAACACCATCCATCAATCCAATTTCTCAATCTAAAATCACTATGACAACACCAACTCCTCTTTCCCTCTTTGCTCAGTCAACAAGTCCATTCAATTCTGCCTGCTAAATAACTTCCTCTTCATGTGCTTGCATGACTGCTGTGGCCTCCTAAGTGGTCTCCAAGCTTCCCATCTCTCCTCATTAATACATTTTCCACACAGCTGCTGAAGTGATCACTTCCCGGTTTCAAATGACTTCCCGTTGCCAGCAGAATAAAGTTGAAACTCCTGTATCTGGCTTCCAAAACCTTTCATGAGCTGACCTGTTAGTTGCTCTCTTTTTACTCCCTACCTCCACCATGACCAGCTCCCAGTCATCCAGAAAGTCTCTTTGTTCTTAGGAGTGACACAGACAGAGAGGAGGTATTTGGAAGCTCCACATTACATGCTGGTGATTGACCCCTTTGTCCCCACCACCTCCAGGCCTCTAAACAGGGACAATTTGTCTAATACTGCTGCTTACAGGCTTCAATCCTGTGGTGTTCAACTTCTCTCCCTACTGTTCAACTGCATCTCTCACCACCACCCCCGCCCATGTGAAAGTACATGCATGCAAGTGCTACATACTAAATGTTCTTTCTTGTAGCCTCAGTCCAAAATTGTGGATTTAAAAAATAATATAGAATTGAGCCATAGTTAATAACATTCACAGTGCCTAATCACAGAGCAAAACCAGGAAGAGCCAGCCCATTAGGTCAAACATGCTGAGTGCTGTGGAATCACAGAAATCCATTTCTAAAGACATGAACAGTAGCTGGAAACATCAAAGATCAGATCATTGGCTCAGTTGGACTTAATTATATGAGACTGGTGTGTAGATAAAGGCCCCAGAGCTGGGATGATATGTTTAAGAGATAAATGAAACCAAGCAGGAGAGGGATGGTGTTGATGTCATTCCCTCAGAGGATCTCAGCAACCAACTGATGTGGGGGCTTGGGAGGAAAACAGACTTGGGGTGAGTGCCCTTCACAAAGCTCAGACCTGAACTTGAAAATGATCCTAGAAGACCCAGAGGCACCTTCCTCCTTCTTGTTGCAAAGTACATCCCTCTACAAAGTAGATACCTGGACACAAGGTAGATCCTTCAGATGTTTACTGGTTCACATAATCTGTGTCACTTCAACTAGTTCCCCATTTTCCTCAGGTAAAGCTAAAACACACTATCCCATCTTGTCAAGCTTGTATAGACATAAGCAACATATCCGCATTGTTAAACAGGCTAGGGGGCTGGAGGGAATATCCAGAGAAGGCAGATCTGCTCCTTAGCATCATTGACTGTGACCATCTCTTAAGTAGAAGTTAAAATGTGTATTCCCCCAAGCAATAGTGACATCTCAAAGCCCCTGCTCCACTTCCATATCTCCCACTTCAAATTCCCTTGTTGTGGATTTTGGAAGAGAAATTAACATATTATTTTTCCTCTTATGGGTCCTCAAGCAGTGCAAAGGCTGTGGAAGAACACCAGCATTAGGGGATGAGTTATTGGTTGGATTAGGCATGTGGATGGGCACTGTGCTAGTGTTGGATGTTGGGAGTTACTGAGCAGGCTGGTGTTACAAGCTCTGCAACACTAAGTAGCTTGAACATACTGTTGCCTACTTGACATTGTTCAAGTTATTCCTTTGTGCCACTTCTTTGTTTTGATGTCTCAATATGTCTTCAAGACAAGACCTGGCACATAGTAGGTACTCAATAAAAATGCATTTGTTATTGTTACTAAGTGCTGTTGAGTTGGTTCTGACCGATAGTGACCCTGCATAGGGTTTCCAAGCTTGTAAATCTTTGCAGGAGCAGAAAACTTCATCTTTCTCCTACAGAGTGATTGATGGGCTCGAACCACTGACCTTGTAGTTTGCAGTCAACCTGCACTGAGATAACCTTGTGTGTCTGTGAAATTCTATCCCCTTGGGAATGTAAATTGTACAGCTCTTCTACATGCAGAGGTAGAAGAATCTGAAATCCCTGCCAAATTATGTAATTCTCAAAACATCCCTCAGAAGAGAATTGCTCTTCCCTTCTTTCTATGACATTTTAGCAGAGCCAGCCTATTTCCAAGGCAGAACCTAGAAACCCTGAAGACTGAAGCTTGACAGAGTCTTAAGTAGCCATCTTATCCTAGTCTCTCCTTTTGCAAGTGAGAGCATTGTGGCTCACAGGGAATTTAACAGATCATCCAAGATCATACAGGTAGGTAAGGGCAGAGCCTTAACTAGATGTGACCTCATTCTCAAAATAGTCTTCAAACAGAAGAGTCATGTCGGTATATACTGATCTTTGTTATCACCCAAAGGAATCCTGGTGACACCATGATTAAGTGCTTGTCTGCTAACAAAAGATCAGTGGTTTGAAACCACCACCTGCTCTGCAGGAGAAAGCCCTAACAGTTAGCCTTGGAGACCCTATGGGGCATTTTTGTTCTGTGCTATGGGGTTCCTATAAATTGGAATCAATGGCAATGGGTTGGATTATCCCCCAAATCTTCCAGTAATTTACTCATGATAAAACTCACATCTGGAGGAAGGAAAATCTGCCCTGGTGCTTAAAGACTTCTTTAGATGTTTCTGCGATCCAAGCATAAATTATTCAATTTCCCAATAAAGGAAGCTCTTACCAGTCCCAACCAGAATTATTCCTGGACTAGGAAATCATCCAAAAACTTTTTGCTGCTATTCTCATATAAGGCACATGCCAAAATGACTGAGGCCCTGGGCTCTCGTTTATTTTTTCCTTCCTCAGTCCCTGTGCCAGCCTTGACTGTGGCAATGAGTGAAAACACAGATTAATTTTGGGAACATATTAAGAAGCAATTATGAACTCCTTGCCTTTAGATGTTGCCTCCTTCCTCTTGGGTCCCAAGAATTAGCATAAATTCCTTCGTCAGAAGAGGCTATCAAAATACTACCAATCTGGATCTAATTTCCAGAGCTACTGGGCTACAAAGTGACTAGAGTTAAAGGTCTGCTCTTGGTACCTCCTGCTTCAGCCAAAACTTTTCCTGCCATCACCTGTCCTGACAGGATAGCAGATGGATCCAGCTTACATTCTGCTTGTGCCCACAGCAAAACTCTCTCAATGGCCAACTTCCTTCTCTGCTCTCTCAAGCTAAGTGTGGTCTTGTTTCCTTGATCATCCTTTGTCTGAGTTACCTGCTTTCTTGCGCTTGTCTCTGGGTGGTGTATTGGTGTATTGATCTGAGTTAGCTGCAAACAACCAATTGCCCATGGTCCAGACAGATTTCTCATTGGTTATCCAAGCCCTTGACTACATTCATATTTTGTGGTTCCATTTGTACAACAAAGGAACCATTTCAGTCTTTGTTAATATTTCTTCCATAGAGCTAGAAGAAGCAGAAGAGGAAGAAACTCAAGCCTGTTTCATTCACTACTTTCTATAATTTGATGAAAGCCACATGACTAAACATTAACTGAAAAAAAAAAACTAGAGGCTTAAGTAAACATTGTGTTGTGGTGGTTACAACTCTTAGCAACCCTATATAGGATTTCCGAGAAGCGGCTGGTAGACTTGAACTGCTTATCTTTAAGTTAGAAGTCCAGTGCTTAGCCTACAGAGTCACACCACATAATTAGAACATAAGACAGTGATTAGAGGAGAGAGAGTCAATTTCGTTTGGTTTGACTTGGCTGGGCTTGGTTTGACTTGGCTCAACTTAGCTATTCAACTGAACATGATGAGATGGAAACTCATTACATTAAATGCTACTCATTGCTGAATGTTGTTGTTGTTAAGTGTCATTGAGTCAGTTTCGACTCATAGCAACCCTGTATAGGATTTCTGAGGACTGACTGGTGGCCTTGCGGTTCAAAGCTACCTTACAAGTGACTAATGAAAGATTTCTACACTCATACATTCCAAGGGAGGACTAGACAGCAAGCAAATAGGAAATAATTTTAAGCAGAGATGAGAACTACTATAAAAATGAATCACTTGGCTGTAACCAAAAGGTCAGCAGTTCAGACCCACCAGTGATTCTGCAAGAGAAATGACTCAAGAGCTCTGCTTCCCCAAAGATTACAGTCTAGGAAAACCCATGGGTCATTGCTACTCAGTCATGTAGGGTTGCTATTAGTCAGAACTGACTCAGCAGCTCACAACAACACCACTAAACATGAAAACACTCAAAATTATAGTCACAGGAATAGTGAGATTAAAATTGGGGAGGTCAGTGCACTTTCTGACTAGATAACATTTGAAGTGAAAACAAAGTCAGCCAGGTAATGTCCTGTGGGAAAAAGACTCCAAGCAGAGAAAACAAGGACAAAAGTCCTGAGGCGGGATGAGTGTGGCCAATTGACCAGAAACAAAGGAGGTCAGTGGCGAAGAAAGGTGAGAGTGGAAGGATGCCAAGTGCAAAGGCAGGCAGAGACCAGACCAAATTCATCCCAGAAGACCCTGGAAGGGGTAATGGAGAGGTGTTTGGGGATTTTAAGCAAAGAGCATCATAATCTGATTCAGGTTGTTTTTTTTTTAAGTAAACTTTTTATTTTAGATGTTTTTGACATACAAAAAAGTAGAATTCCCATATACACCACACTCGGTTTTGTCTTTTATTAACATCTTACATTAGTATGCTACATTTTTTATAATTAACAAGCCAATACTGATGCACTGTTATTAACTAAAGTCCATACTTTTTTCATATCTGCTTCATTTTTATATAATATCCTTGTTCTGTTCTAGGATCTCATCAAGGATGCACTATGACATTTAGTCACCTTGTCTCATTGGACTCCTATCCAATGGCACTTAACAACAGAAACAACAGACTGTGATAGTTTCTCAGATTTCTCTCTTTTTGTTTTTAATCAACTTGATAGTTTTGAGTAGTTGCAGTCAGGTATTTTGTAGAGTGACCCTGAACTGGAGGTTTTCTGATGTTTCTTTCATGATAAGACCTTGACGTTATGAGTTTGAGGGGAGGAAGACCCAGAAGTGAAATGCCGTTCTCATCACATCAGATCAAGGGTACTGATTATCAGCATGACTTCATTGTTCCTGTTAACCTTGATCACCTGGCTGAGGGAGTGTCTGTCAGGTTAACTTTTTTTTTTTTTTTTCATCCCTTTCCTTACTGCATGCTTTGGGAAAAAGTAATTTATGTTGTTAAGTGCCGTTGAGTTGGTTCCAACCCATAGCAGTCCAGTCTAGGGTTTCTGAGTTGCAGCTGGCTAGTTTGAACTGCCAACCTTATGGTTTAAACCAACCTTGTAGTCCTGCACCTATCCTACAGCCCCATCCCAGGAACTAGGTATATCCCATACTTATTTAGTGAGGAATTCCACTCTACCTCCTTCCTTGAAGGCTGAGTGCCTACATAAATTACTTGGAATTCTGCATGGGAATTTTTTCTCTTCTGTATTTCTTTCTATCCATATGAACTCATGAACATTCATTTTACACTTTGGGGTATAATCCAACACTACATTACTGATTTTGTTGCTCAAATTGTCTCAGCTTGAGCCATTGGGAGTTCACTCACTTTGTGCCTGTATTTCTTCCTTTAACATGGCCCCATGGTTGTGAGGTATTTTGTCTTTTGGGGTAAAGTTGTTTTGTTTTTGAGTTCTTTCTTGATCATCTTGAACATTCCCTGTCCTAGTTATGGAATCTACCATTTCTCTAAGGAGTCTTGATTTCTTCTGTTATAGAATGGTATTAGAAACCAAGACTTGGTCACTGGGTGTGCTTGTTGCTTCTGAGGTGCTGCTACTTCTATGTTCTCTCAACAGACACGTGTGTCAAACTACAGAGTTGTCAATGGCTAATTTCTTCTGAGATCTTTGTGGGTAGATTAAAACCTCCCATCTTTCCATTAGAAGCGGAGTCTTTTAACCATTTGCATTACCATGGAACTTCATGTTGTTGTTTTTGTTAAGTTCCATCAAGTCAGTTCCAACTCATAGCGACCCTACATATGATTTCTGAGGAATAGCTGATGAGTTTGAACCACCAA
This sequence comes from Chrysochloris asiatica, assembly GCF_000296735.1. NCBI lineage: Eukaryota > Metazoa > Chordata > Mammalia > Afrosoricida > Chrysochloridae > Chrysochloris > Chrysochloris asiatica. The sequence continues at coordinate 2,610,975 of NW_006408805.1, read as the reverse complement.
CCTTGCAGTTCAAACTAACCTTGAAGTCCAGTGCTTATCTTACAGTGCCATACCATATGTGCATATAAAAATTTTTGTATATACATGTATCTAGAACTTTGTATTTTGTAACCATCTGTATCTATATTAAGCTTAACATAAATTCATACTGATAACTCCAAGTATCACTCAGTACCCCATAGATTATTGTAGCCTCTCCATTCCTTATTCTTTCATGATAGCTTATAACTCCAACAATTTAGAAACCTGACCCTCACATCCATCATCTGTTTATTGTCATTGTTGTTGTTAGGTGCCATCGAGTCAGTACTGACTCATAGTGGCCCTATGCACAACAGGACAAAGCACTGCTTGGTCTTGTATCAACCTCACAATCATTATTTGAGCCCATTGCTGCTGCCACTGTGCCATCTATTTTGTTGGGGAATCTTCCTCTTTTTGTCTGAATATACCACTTTACCAAGCATGATATCTTTTTCCAGGGACTTTTCCTTCCTGATAATATGTCCAAAGTATGAGAGATGAAGCCTGGCCATCCTACCTATCAGAGAGCATTCTAACTATACTTCTTCCAGTACAGATTTGTTTGTTCTTTTGGCAGTCCATGGTACTTCCAATATTCTCCTCCAACACCGTAACTCAAATGCATCAATTCTTCTATGGTCTTCCTTATTCATTGTCATGTGTAGCAGTTTCAGAATTGTTAGCCTGTACCCTCATGGGAGACAACTCTACCATGATTTTATGCATTATATGATTTTATGCAGTCCCTTTGGCCTTATAGTCACTGCTCATTTCCAAAGTGACAGGGGAGTACCTTTACTATATTCCCCTTCAGTAAGGTTATTTCATGCACTTATCTTACCGTTAGAATAATTTCTTACTCTCTGAATTTCATCTTGGAATCCTCCAACCTCTGAGATTATTTTTTAGTTTACATGAGTTAAGGTTCATTCTACATGCCATAAAGTTTTATGGCTTTGGCAATGCATAGTATCATATGTTCACCATGATGGTATCATACAAAATAGTTTAACCACTTATTCAATCCTCCCCACTGTTCAGTCCTCTGGCAACCACTGAATTGTTTATCTTCTCTCTAGTTTTCCTTTTTCCAGTGTCATATTAGTGAAATCATACAGAAAATAGTTTTTCAGACTAACTGCTTTCACTTAGCAATATGTATGTATGTGTGGCGCTGTGGGTTAATGCACCAGACTGCAAAGCCGTTTGAACAGCAAGGTCAGCGGTTCAAACTCACCAACTGCTCCTCGGAAACCTTATACAGGGTCACCATGGGTTGGAATCGACTCGACGGCACTTCACAACAAAAACAAGATTCACCCAGGTTTTTGAATGACCTATTAGTGTATTTATTTCCATCGCTGAATAGTATTCCATTATATAGATGTACCTGAGTTTGTTTATTCATTCACTACTGAAGGACATCTTGATTGCTTCCAATTTTTCATCATTGTAAGTAAGCATTGGATAAATAAACATTCATGGGGAGGTTTCTGTGTATACATACACTTTCACATAAGTTGGGTAAATACGTATGAATGCAATTATTAAATTCAATGGTAAACCTATGTTTAGCTTGGTGAAAAACCACTAGACTGTCTTACGATGTGGCTTTACTAGTTTGCATTTCTACCAGCAATGAACGAGAGTTCCTCTTGCTCTACATTCTCTCCAGTGTTGTCAGATTCTTGGGTTTTAGCCATCAAAATAGTTGTGTACTACATTGCACTTTAACTTGCATTCCCCTAGTGACAAAAGATATTGAGCATCTAATGATATGCTTATTTGCCACCTGGGTTAATGCGTCAGACTGCAAAGCCGTTTGAACTGCAAGGTCGGTGGTTCAAGCTCACCAGTTGCTCTTCGGAAACTCTGTATAGTGTCGCTCTGGGTCGGATCCGACTCGATGGCACTTAACAACAGCAACAACATAGCTGAGATGCTTGTTCAGCTCTTTTGCCTTTTTCCAAATTAGGTATTTGTTTTCTTATTGTTGAATGTTAAGAGTTCTTATTATATTTTACAAACAATCCTTTATCTGATATGTGATTTGCAAATATTTTCTACCAACCAGAGACTTAAATTTTCATTCTCTTAAGAATAACTTTTGCAGAGCAAAGGATTTTAATTTTAATAAAGTCCATTATTTATTTATTTTCTTTCATGAATCATGTTTTGGGGGATTGTAGCTTCATTACCAAAGCCAAGGTCACAGATTTTTCTACTATGTTTTCTTCTAAAAGTTTTATAGTTTCTTATTTTACATTTATGTCTATGATCCATTCTTAATTTATTTTTATATAGAGTATAAGTTCCATTTAGGTTCTTTTGTTTGAATAGATGGTCAACTGTTCCAGAACCATTTGTTGAAAATATTATCCTTTCTCCATTGAATTGCCTCCGTATTATTTTTTTTTTTTTTAAATCAGTTTACTGTATTTGTGTGAGTCTGTTTCTGGGCTCTCTATTCTGTTCTGTTGATCTATGTGCCTCTTCTTTCATCAATACTATACTGTCTTGATTACTGTAGCTTTATAAACCACTGCTGTTGAGTCTGTTCTGACTTACAGTGACCCGGAGGGCAGAATAGAACTGCCCCTTACAGTTTTCAAGGCCATAAATTTTCATTGAAGCAGACTGACAAATTTTTCTTCTGCAGAACTGCTGGCGAGTTCAATCTACTGACCTTTCAGTTAGCAGCCAAGTGCTGTGCCACCAGAACTCCTTGGTAGTTCTACGTTGTTGTTGCTCTGTGCTGTTGAGTCCAATCCGAATCATAGTGACCCTGTGTAGGGTTTCTGAAGAGCATCTGGAGTGTTTAAACCACCAATTTTATGATTAGCAGTCTAGCGCTTATCCTACAGTACCACACCAGGATTTAAAAGTCTTCAAATAGGGTAATGAGTAGTTCTCCAACTTCGTTATTTATTTTAATATTGTGTTGGCCATTCTAAGTTCTTTCTTTCCATATAAATTTTAGATTTAGTTTGTCTATATCTACAAAATAGCTTTCTAGGATTTTGATTGGGATTAAGAGTAATCTATATATCAGGTTGAACTTCTGGTGTGGTGCAGTAGGGTAAGCATTGGACTGTGAACCACAAGGTTGGTGATTCAAATCCACCAGCTGCTCCTGGAAACCCTATACATGAGCCCTATGAGTTGGAACCGACTTGACAGCACTTCACAACATATATCAGGTTTAGAAGAATTGACATCTCAGCAATATTTATTGAGTCTTCCAGTCCATTGTTGTTGTTGTTGTTAAGTGCCGTCAAGTTGGTTCCAACCCATAGCGACACTGTATAGGGTTTCCAAGGAGCAGCTGGTGAGCTTGAACCACCAACCTTGCAGTTCAAATGCCTTTGCAGTCTGGTGCATTAACCCACAGCACCACACTAGGAGTCATGGAATATTTCTTCATTTATTTAGATTGCCTTTGAGTTCTTTGATCAGTGTTTATAGTTTTCCACATGCATATTTGTTAGTAGAGTCCTGGTATGGGGCTGTAGGATAAGTACTGCTGAACATAAACATTAAACCCACCTGCTGCTCCTTGGAAACCCTATGCGGGGTTGCTGTGTGTTGGAATCTACTTCACAGAACCTAACAACAAGAAGTACATAGTACTTCATTTTTTGTGATATTGTAAATGGTATATATTTTTTTCAAATTCCAATTTTTCATTATTTGTATATAGGAAAGAAGTTGACTTTTGTATATTGATCTTCTATCCTGCAACCATACTATACCCACTAATTAGTTTCAGGAGTTGTTTGTTTTATATATTATTGATGGTCTTCTACATAGACAGTTATGTAGATAATCTGTGAATAAGGACAGTTTCATTTCTTCTTTACCAATTTGTATACTTTTATTTCTTTTACTTGTCTTATTTCACCAGTACAACTTCAAGTATGAAGTTGAGTGGGAATATCGAGAGAGGTCACTTTGTTCCAGTCGTTATCATGAAAGTATTCAGTCTGTCCCTGTCAAGCATAATGTTAGCTCTGGGTGTTTCATATAGTCTTTGTATTCGATTACGGATATTACCTTTATACCTGTTTGTTTTGGAATTTTGATTGGGATTAAGTGGAATCCATACATTTTATTTTTTTTATCATGAATGGGTGTTGAATTGTTTAATGTTAATTTGTTGAAAAAGATTGCTCAGCTATGTGGGGCATAGATGTTTAGGAGAAAAGTGGTCAAGAAAAGAAGCAGAGACACCAACTGGAGAGACTCATACTGGGGTCCAGACAAGAGGTGATTGTGGCTTGGCCTGGAATGGCAGCAGTGGAGAGAAGTGAACCGATTCTGTATATATTTTAGAACAAAAGCCTATAAGACTTGCTGATATTAAAGCTGTGAGAAAAATAAAGAAAATAATCAAGGAATATTTTCAGATACGAGGTTTGAACCATTGCAATGCACTGACATGGCACAGAATGGGAAAAAACAGTTGGGGAGTTAGGGATTATGAGTATGTGTTAGACACGTTAAAGTTTTAAATGGAGTCCTGGTGTGGCATTGTAAGATGAGCACTGAACTAGTGACCACAAGGTAGATGGTTCAAACCCACCAGCCAACTGCTTCTCAGAAACTACAGGGTCACTGTGATTGAGAACTAACTCATCAGCGTTTAATGACAACAATTACCAGTACCCATTGTCCTCAAAGGAGCTCTGGTAGTGTAGTGGTTACGAATCAGGATGCGAACCTTAAGGTCAGCAGTTTGAAACTACCAGCTGTTCCGCAGGAGAAAGATGAGGCACTCTGTTCCCATAAAGATTTACAGCCTTGGAAACCCTGTACAGGGTCGCTATGAGTCGGTTCCGACTCCATGACACATAACCACCACCAACCACCGATGTCCTCAAGTCGATTTCAAATCCTGGCAATCCCGTGTGTGTCAGGTTAGAACTGTGCTCCATCAGGCTTTTAATGGCTAACTTTTTGGAAGTAGATTGTCAAGCCTTTCTTCTAAGGTGGACTCAAGCCTTCAACCTTTCAGTTAGCAATCAAGCATGTTAACCTTTTGTCCCATCTAGGGACTCCAAATAACTATTAGATCTCAAAAATATATTTCAGAAGGTTAGATATACAAATCTGAAAATCAGAGGGTAGGTCAAGGCTGGATTTATAATTTTTTTAAGCCATCTGTATTTCAATGAGTTTTAAAGCCTGATAATTTCATGCAATTACTTGGAAAAAATGTTTACATGGAAAAGAGGAGAAATCCCACCACCAAAGCCAGGAGTCCCCCAACATTTCCTTGCTGACTGAATAATCTACCTCATGGAAGAGGTTGAATAAGTCAACCACCAAGTTAGCAAATATTTGGTGTGCTGCTGAGCATCATAACAATATCCTATAAAATGTGTATTCATTCCAAACTGTATTAAAAAATCTAACCATCTCACAATTAATCAAGAAGTTTTAAAATACACACAGAAAATACAAGAATTAACTGAAATATATAAAGATTGAGGCATATGTTAGTGGATTAAAATTTTTTGTTGTTGTTAAATGCTGTTGAGTCTATTCTGACCCATAGCAACCCTGTATAGGGTTTCCAAGGAGTAGCTGGTTAGCTTGAACTGCCAACCTTGCAGTTCAAACGGCTTTACAGTCTGACACGTTAAGCCACAGCACCACACGAGGACTCTGGATTAAAATAAATGAGGTTAAATAAATGTAAGTTTCTTAGAAGAAGTGATCCAAGACCTGAGAACTAAAGGAAAGAGGAAGTGTCCTAATGAAGAAGGAGAGAAATCTTGTAAGCACTTGTAATATCCTGGAGTCGCAAGAACCTAGGTCTGAATGTTTCTTTTTCTATCCCTTATAAATGGGTCTAGCCACTTTCAATAACAGTTAAAAAAGTAGAATTCCTACCTAAACAAACAAGAGAACTATTCAGATCTCAGAGAAATTAATTGGGAAGTAGAAATTCTTTGATATCTCTAACTACAAAACTTTTTGCCAAAAGTTGTAGCCACTTTCAATAACAGTTAAAAAAGTAGAATTCCTACCTAAACAAACAAGAGAACTATTCAGATCTCAGAGAAATTAATTGGGAAGTAGAAATTCTTTGATATCTCTAACTACAAAACTTCTTGCCAAAAGTTGTAATGGAAAATACTAGTTGGTGACTAAAACTTAGAATGTCACTAGAGATCCCTTCTTCATCTCTTGGTACTCTTACACTCACTACACACAATTCCAAAAACAGGCAAGACAGGGAAGGTTAAAATTCTCAATGTCTCTACTATAACTAAATGCCCATAGGAATAGATTGTTAGCTGCATACTAAGGGCTAAGAACTTCAAATGGAGTTTAAACTTATTAAAAACCCAGGTGTACTTACAAGTCTCTCTCCCTATTCACTAAGACACTTCCTCTCTCCTTTAGTTCTGGAAAGTCAGAAAGAAACTAATGCAGAGGAGCAGGAGGAAAGGCCATCTCACTACCCTGGATCAGATGACAGACTGTTTTTCCCCAGGGATAGCTCTCCAGCCCTGGACAGCCTGCCAGACTGCAGGAAAAGGAAGACAATCTGAGCAAGTGAAAGTTCAGCTTGTTTCTGTAGCCAAGGGTTTGGATAAGAGCCCGTATGATCTGCCAAGTCATCCAAAGACAAAAGATAACTTATAGCCCTGGCTCACTGAAAAGTGTGACCAAATAGTCCTAGCTTAACACTCTGGAAAAGGAGGCTACAGCATTTCTCTCCAGGACACAGGGGTTTCAGGATTTTTAAATGCTTTGTGCCAAGATCAACAGACCTCAGTCTCCTCAAACCAACAAAACCAGGACCCTATTGGGCCTTTTGTGTGAATCCAGAGGATCATTCCACTTCTGGAGGTCTCAGAATCTATGCAGGATGACCATTCAGCTGGGCTGAGTATGGTTGAGATTCTGTCTTTGAGCAAAAGTGTAGATTGAATTGTCTATTGAGTCCATCACATGATAGTAGAACTCATCATAACCATGGTTCTCCAGTAAAAACAGGTTATGAAAAACATTATATTTCTATTGCTATTTTCCCCCAATCTTCCCTCCATCTTGCACTGGGAGTCAAAATTTCATCCTTAAGAACCCACTGTTTTAGGACTTCCAACAAGGTAGTGGACTAGGCAGGCACACTACCCAGACTCTACAACAAAGACACAAGGAACCAAATGAAACAGATACAAAGAAAAGATAAAGAATTGAATCAAATTCCAACTAGAAGAAGAAACTGAATGTAAACAGCAGAGATAAATGAAATGGTATATTGTCTACTGGCTTGACACAGCATGGCCATTTTGAATTTTTATAAGCAACTTTTTTAGGAGGGCAGCAACATTACTATTTGTCTCCACTCACCAAGGTCTGCACCAGCGTTCACAACAGTAGCTGTTGACCAGAAAGTAGACATGCCCACACCGCCCAGTCACACATACATTTCCTTGGCAAGGGCCACCACTTGACAAGGGCCACCAACCCACCCACTTTGCAAGGGCCACCACCCACTCCTGCACCACTTGATCAATAATAGACACCAGCCAACACCAATGCAACCCACCCACAACTGTTCTACAGAGAACTGTACTTATATTCCCATCCTCTAATACATCCACCAGAAGACAGGGGTGAACACCTAAGGGCTGCCAAGCTACGGAGCAGAAAAGCACACATCCCCCATTCCCTTGCTGTATCAAAACAAAATAGAGCTCAAAAAAAAAAAAAAAAAACTTGAAAACACACCAATATACATCCTCTGATTAAATATGAATACAACACCACAATGTCTTGGCTACAACAGACAATCTCAGTTCACACTAAAAAACAACAGAGAGTGGTTAAAACAAGTGAACAAAATACAGAGCCAGAAATTTTTTCTGAGGAAAAAATGGCATTGAAAGCACCTGATAAGTAGTTCAAAAGAATGATGGTGTAGATTCCTTCAGCAGATTGAAAACACTGACAAAATTTGAGAACCCAGGAAAATAGCATAATAACAAGCTGACAAAATAATGAAAAATTAGAAACCATACAAAACCTGCAAACAGAAATTCAGAAGATTAATACTAATATTTCAAAAATAGATAATACTTTAAAAGGGTAAAGGGGTAGAATTGAATCAATGAAAAAAGCATTAGAAAGACTGAAAAGAGATCTCCCAATCCTAATCTGTTAGAGGAAGGATCAGAAAAAAAGAACAAAAAATAAACCTTAAGAATTATGTTACACCTTTCAAGAAGAATGACTTATGTGTGATCAAAATTCCAGGACAAGAGGAAAGAAAAAAATTATTGCAGAGAAAACCTTCAAAGATTTATTGAAAGTAAACTCCTCTAGTAGCATGAAAAATGAGAAAATGTCCACTTAAGCTAAGCGAACCACAAATAGAACAAACCTGTAAAAGAAAATCAAGACATATCATTTCAAACTTTCCAAAACCAAAGATAAAGAAATAATCCTGACTGGAGCTCGGGAAATAGAGATTTACCTACATAGGAGAACCAGTAAGACTAACCTCTGATTCCTAGATAGAAACCATACAGGCAAGAAAGCAAATTAAGTGAATTTGTGAAAGCCAGGCCAAGTATACAAGAAATATTAAAGGGAGTTCTTTACACAGAGAAACAACAGAAGGCAACAACCTGAGATAGAAATAAACCTACAAGACTGAAAATAGAGAG
>NW_006408805.1:2565783-2601562 GCF_000296735.1 Chrysochloris asiatica | reverse complement strand
CCACCTGATGTCAGCAACAATATCCCTCACTCCACATCCTCTTCAGAATCAAGCTCGAATATCTTGCAGTTTCCTATCAATGTAATGTTGCAACCATTTTAGAATTATCTTCAGTGAACTTTTACTTGCATGTGATATTAATGATATTGTTCAATAATTTCCCCATTCTGTTGGATCACCCGTCTTTAAAATGAACACTAGTATTAATATCTTCCTGTCAGTTGGCCAGGTAGCTGTCTTCCTAATTTCTTGGCATAGACTAGTGAGTGCTTACAGTGCAACATCAATTTGTTGAAGTATTTTGGTTGGTATTCTGTCAATTCCTGGAGTTTTGTTGTTTCACTAATGTTGTCAGTGCAGCTTGGATTTTTTCCTTCAATACAATCAGTTCTTGATCAGATTTTACTTCCTGAAGTGGTTGAATGTCAACCAATTCTTTCTGGTACAATGACACTGTATCACTTCCATCCTCTTTTGATGCTTCCTGCATTGTTCAATATTCTATCCAAAGACTCCCTAAATATTCCAACTCAAGACTTGATTTTTTTTTTCTTCAGTTCTTCTAGCTTGATAAATATTGAGTGTGCCCTTCCTCTTTGGTTTTCTCATTCCAGGTCTTTACACATTTCTTGTAACACTTTACTTTGTCTTCTTAAGCTTCCTTTTGAAATTTTTTGTTTTACATCATTATTTCTTCCATTTGCTTTAGCTACTCTACACTCAAGAGCAAGTTCCAGAGTTTCTTGTGACATCTACTTTGTTCTTTTTTTTCTTTTTTTGTCTTTTTAATGACCTTTTGCTTTCTTTATGTATGATGTTCTTGATGACATTCTAGAACTCCTTTGGTCTTCCATCATTAGTATTCAGTGTATCAAATCTGTTCTTGAGATGGTCTCTAAATTCAGGTGGGATATACTCAAGTTTGTAATTTGGCTCTAATAGACTTGTTTTAATTTTCTTTAGCTTCCTCCTGAACTTGCATATAAGCAAGTGATGGTCTATTCATATGCATATGACTTAGCTGATGATATTGAGCTCTTTTGCTTCTTCCCACAGATGCAGTCAATTTGATTTTTGTGTATTTTATCTGGCAAGGTCTATGTGTATGTTTTTGCTGTTAAGTACCGTCGAGTCAGTTCTGACCCATAGCGACTCTGTATGAGGTTTCTGAGGAGCAGCTGGTGAGCTTGGACTGCCAACCTTGCACATCAAACTGACTTTGTTTGCAGTCCAGCGCATTAACCCACAGCACCACACTAGGGCTGCTCTGTCTATAGTCATCGTTTATGTGTTGAAAACTGTATTTGCAATGAAGAAGTCTAGCAAAATTCTATCATGTGATCTTCAGCTTTCTATCACTTAGGTCATATTTCTTCTTTGTTTCCAACTTTGTTTCCACTGAGAAATGAAATCTCATTTCTATTACCTAGGTCATATTTCTTCTTTATCTCCAACTGTCACATTTCAATCACAAGTAATCAATGAATCTTGATTGCATGGTTGATCAATTTCAGACTGAAGAATTTGGTAGAATTCTTCAATTTCTTCATCACTGGCTTTGGTGGTTGATGCATAAATTTAAATAATGGTTGTATTAACTGGTCTTCCTTTTAGGTATATAGATTGTACCCTATCACAGAGACCACTGTATTTCAAGATAGATCTTGAAATGGTCTTATAGAATGATTCATCATTCCCAGTATAGTAAATCAAATGCTTATCCAACTCAAAATGGCCAATGCCTAAAATATTGACTTTTATGCATTCCATTTCATTTTTTACCACTTCTGATTTTTCTACATTCATACATCATAAAGTCTACATTTTGATTAATAATGAATGTTTGCTGTTGTTTCTTCTCATTTTGAGTTGTGCCCCATCAGCAAATGAAGGTCCAGAAAACTTTGCTCTATCTACATCATTATGGTCAATTCTACTTTTAGAAGTCTACTTTTGAGTGCCTTCCAACCTGAGGAGCTCATCTTCCAGCACTATATCAAACAATGTTTCACTCAGACATGGGGATCTCCTTATTCCACCTATTCCTTATTCCTAGTCTCTATTTAATCTAGAAGCTCCACTGAAACCTGTCCACTATGGGTGACCCTACTAGTATTTGAAACACGAGTGGTATGACTTCCAGCATCACAACAACACACAGTTGAACACAGTATGACAAACTGACAGACATATGGGTTTCATAAACATATATACAAAAGTACTCAACAAAATCCCAACCAACATAATTGAAAAGCATATCCAAAAACAAAGAACATTATAGCCAAGTGGGAATCATTAGTGACCTGAAATGGTTCAACAGTACAAAAACAATCAACATAATATACCATATAAAGAAAATAAAGGAAGATAACCACATTATCATATCAATGGATGGAGAAAAGACACCTAATAAAATCCAACAACCCATTCCTGATTTTTAAAAAATTCAAAAGAATAGAGATAAATCCCACTGCCAGCAAGTTGATTCTGATTTGTAACAGTAGAACTATTTCCTATGGTTTTCAAGACTGTAATTCTTTGCAGGAGCAAATAGCCTCATCTTTCTCCCACAGAGCAGCTGGTGTGCTTGAACCATATACCTTGCATTTAGCATCCCATCGCTTAACCCACTGTGCTACCATTCATCAACATACTTAAGGCATATATACAAAACCAATGGCCAACATTAGACTGAATGGACAGAGACTGAAAGCATTCCCCTTGAGGACAGGAAGTAGACAAAGATAACCTTTATCACCATTCCTATTCAATATTGTATTGAAGAAGCCCTAGCCAGAGCAATAGGGCAAAAAAACAGAAATAAAAAACATCCAAATTGTCAAAGAAGTAAAACTTTGTTTGCTGATGAAGTTATTCCATACTTAGAAAATCCCAAAGACTTAGCAAGAAAATTATTGAAGCTAGTTAAAATAGTTATCAAAGTGACGGGGCACAAGATCAGCAAACAAAAATCAGTCAGATTCCTTTATATTAACAAAGAGAACTCTGAAAAGGAAATCAAGAAAATACTCATTTAAATTGTTGTTAAATGTCATCGAGTCAGTTCTGATTTATAGTGACCCTGCATAGGGTTTCCAAAGAGTGGCTAGTGAATTTGAACTACCATCCTGTGGTTCAAACCAACCCACAAAATTAGATACTTAGGAATAAATCTAAACAGAGACACAAAATACCTATACACACAAGAAACAAAACAAAACTACAGAACACTACTACTAAAAGAAACAAAATGAGACCTCCATAAGTGAAAGAATATACCATGTTCATGGATAGGAATACTTGTTAAAATGTCAATACTACCCAAAACAATCTACCAATATAACGCAATCCCAATCAAGATTCCATATCATTCTTTAAAGATATGGAAAAACTGTTCACCAACTTTATATGGAAAGAAAAGAGACACTGTATAAACAAAGCACTACTAAATAAAGAGATTGAAGTTGAAGGCTTCACACTTCCTGATCTCAAAACGTATTACATAACATTGATAGTCAAAACAGCCTAGTGAATGTACAACAGACTTATAAACAAATGGAACAGAATTGAGAACCCAGAAGTAAATCCACCCACCTATGGAGAGCTGGTCTTTATCAAAGAGTTGAAATCTGTTAAATAGTGAAGGGATCATCTTTTTAATAAATGGTACTGGCAAAATCTGTAGAAAAATGAAACAGGACCCATATCTCACACTGCACAAAAATTAACTCTAGCCCAGAAGTAAATCCAACCACATATTGTCAGTTGATCTTTGACAAAAAATAAAACATATTAAACAGCAAACAGTGCTGGCAAATTGGAAATCCACTTGCAGAAGAATGAAATGAGACCCATATCTCACACCATATGAAAAAGGACTCAAAGTGGATTAAATACCTACATGTAAAACCTAGAACTATAAAGATCATCAGTGAGAAAATAGGGACAAATTTAGGGGCTCTCATACATGGCATAAATACACTATTAAACATAACTGAAAACACACAAACAGCAGAAGACAAAACAGATGACTGAGGCCTCCGAAACATTTGGCACTTATGTGTATCAAAGATTTCACTAAAAGAATCAAAAGAGAACCCATAAGCTGGGGAAATATTTTTGCAATAACATATCAGACAAGGGACTAATGTCTAAAAATTATAGAAAACTAAGAAAAAGACAAATAATCCAATTTAAAAATGGGCAAAGGACATGAACAGACATTTCACCAAAGAAGACATTCATGTGGCCAACAAACATGAAGAGATGCTTGCAATCAATAGTTGTTAGACGATGAAAATCATAACAACAATGAGATATCATCTCAACCCAGAATTAATAGGAAAGTCAAAACAGAAAACAGTAAATTCTAGTGAGTGTGTGGAGAGACTGGGCCCCTCTTACACTACTGCTAGGACTGTAAAATTGTGTAACCACTGTGAAAAACCATATGGTGCTTCCTAAAAATGTTGAAAATAGAAATATTATATAAACCAGAAATCCCTCTATTTGGTATATACCCAAGAAATAAAAGCCATGACACAAATAGATATATGCACACCAGTGTTTCTCACAGAACTATTCACAATAGCAAAAAGATGAAGACAGCATAAATGCCCATCAATGGAAGAATGAATAAACAAACTTTGGTGCACACACACAATGGAATACTATGCAACTTGAAGAATAACAATGAATCTGTCCAACACCTCATAACATGGATAAATCTGAAGGATATTATGCTGAGTGAAAATAGTTCATCAGAAAGGATAAATAGTGTATGAGACTACTATTGTAAAAAGTCAAGAAAAAGGTTTTGATGATTACCAGGTATGAAAGGGAAGGGAGAATAATTCACTGGCTAAAGGGTAAACATAAGGTTGCTATGGGTCAGTACCAACTCGATGGTACCTAACAACAACAACAACAAAAGGTAAACCGTGTTAAATTGGATGACAGAGAAGGCAATAAAAATGTTTGAAGACTAATTCAAGATGGATCAAAGGCCTAAATGTAAAACCTAATAATGCAAAGACTAGCAAAGAAAAAAGAAACAGGGACAAACTTAGAGACTATAGTGCATGGCATAAAAACACTGTCAAACATAACTAAAAATGAGTAAATGATAGAAGACAAACTAGATGCCAGGTACTTCCTAAACTTATGCACATCAAAAGTTTTCACAAAAAAGTAAAAAGAGAAACCACAGAATGGGAAAAAAAAATGGCTATGACATATCAGACAAGGGACTAAGCTCTAGAATGTATAAAAAACGTCAGCACCTCAAGAAAAAAAGGACAAATAATCCAGTGAAAAATTGGCAGAGGACACAAACAGACACATCATCAAAGAAGAAAGTCAGGTGGCCAACAAACACATGAAGATATGCTGGTGATCATTAGCTATTAGCTACTGCCATGCAGTTCATTCTGACTCATAGCAAGCTTACAGGACAGAGTACAACTTAGGTTTTCCAAGACTAATTCTTTACAAGAGCAGTCAGCGTCTTCTTACTCTCCCATGTTGTGACTGGTGGGTTTGAACCACTAACCTTGCAGTTACATTGCAATGCTTAACTCAGTGTGCCACCAGGTATCTTTATTAGCTATCATTGTTGTTGTTGGGAAGTGCCATCGAGTCAACTCTGACACATAGTGATCCTGTATAAGGTTTCCAAAGAGCCACTGGTGAGTTTGAACTGCCGATCTTGTGGTTTGCAGTCCAGTGCTGATCCTACAGTGCTACCTACACCAGGAGTCCCACAATAGAGAGATGCAAACCAAATCATCAATGACATATCATCTCATTGTTGTTAATGGCAAAGTTCAAAATAACAGAAAACAGCAAATGTTGGCGAGGGAGCGACTAGAACTCTCAATTGCTGCCATTGAAATTGTAAAATTTTGCAACCACTGTGGAAAACAGTATGGCACTTCCTTAAAAAGTTGGAAATAGAAATTCTACATGATCCAGCAATTTCACTGTTAGATATATATCCTAGGGAAATAAGAGCCATAACATGAAATGATACATGCACATGTAGCATAGTGGTTACAAGTCATACTGCCAGCCTCAAGGTCAACAGTTCAAAACTACCAGCTGTTCACAAGAGAAAGAGGAGGGTTTCTGCTCCCGTGAAGATTTACAGGGTCGCTATGAATCAGAACCAACTCCAAGGCACACAGCCACCGCCACCATTATGTTCATGGTGCTGTAGGATAAATACTGGACTGCAAGGTTGGTTTGAACTGCAAGGTCAGTGGTTCAAATTCACCAGATGCTTCTCAGAAACCCTATATAGAGTCAATATGAGTCAGAACTTGACAGCAGTTAACAACAACAATACATTCATCACAGCACTATTTTCCATAACAAAAAAAGATGGAAACAATCTAAAATGCCCATCTATGGAAGAATGGATAAACAAACTATAATAAATACACAATGGAATACTATGCAGCGTTAGAGAATAATGATGAATTGACAAATCACCTCATGACATAGATAAACCTGTAGATAATGTCACAAAAGAACCAATATAGTTCTGGGAGGAACTGGGAGGAGCACAAGCGTTCAACACAGCAAAGATAAATGATTACACACCCAATCCTATAATAACAGTAATAACAATAATCTACGAGTGGATACATATATAGACACACAAGCTGAACAGACATGGGAAGGAGGATGAGACTATATCCAGGAATATGTATATAGGTCTGACAGAGGTTATATCTATGTATGAATTACTTATGCTGCTAATATATCCATGATTATAGTAGAGCATACAAGGGGCAAGGTTATGAAAACGTATCAGCCATAACCTAACACCTTGAGGTCAATCGTCAAAGCCTTAAACCTCAAGAAAAATGTTTTACATCCTAGTTTGATGAGTAGCTACTGGGGTCTTAAAAGGTTGTGAGCAGCAATCTAAAGTACAAGTGCTGGTCTCTCCCTGTCTGGAAAAAAGAAGACTAATGAAAATCAACGATGGCATGGAAAGAAATAGTCCAGTGGACTAATGCTCACTGTGAACATCGGTCTCCACAATCTGAGACCAGAACTAGAAGATGCCTGGCTACCACTACCAATTGCTCTGAAAGGGATCACAGCAGAAGACCCTGAATAGAGTCGTTGAGGAGTGTTGTTATGTGTCTTCGGGTCGACTCTGACTCATAGAGACTCTGTGCACAACACAGCAAAGCACTGCCTGGTTCTGTGCCATCCTCCCAATTATTGTTACCCTTGAGCCCATTGCTGCTGCCACTTTGCCAAGCCCTCTCCTTGTTGGCAGGGGTTAGGGGGTGTTTAGAGTATGTGGATCAGGCTTACTAGTTAGATAGAGATTGGTAGAACTATGGAGATTATGGTCCTTATTCACCCGGTCATGAATTCACCCCTGTGGTTCAATTTTCAGCCAAACAATAAACAGGTCTACAAAGTTAACAATAACACGAATGAGGTATGCACTTCTTAGAACAATAAACCATTTGAAAACAAAAGGGCAACATTTGCTCAAGGACAAAGTTCAGAATGTTTAGAAGGAAAGGAATCAAAACAGGAAAACACCGGGAAGAAGTGACAAGAGTGATGTTACATTGTGGGGATTGCATAAAACAAAATGTGTACGAACTGTTGAATGGAAAACGGATTTGCTCTGCAAACCTTTACCCAATTCACAAGAAAAAGTTTAAAACAAAACAAATAACGCTGTTTTCTAGGCAATTCCCTTCTGCAAAACTCCATTAAACACATAGACTACACCAATGTACAAACATCTTCGCTCTTTTTAACACCACCTTATTTGTTGTTCCAGCAGCCATTTCGAGGCTGGCAGTTTTGCTCCGAAATGTTTGTCAAGCAACTTAATATCCAACTGTGTGTATGTACAGTCCTTACAAAAGACCTTTGTAGCTGGAAATTGCTTGTATAGAATTCAAGGGAATGAAAATGGACTTTTGCTGTGATTGAATTCATTACGGGCACACTCTCTGATTGTGTTCTATTGCTTTTACCTCTCAACTTTCTAGATGATTTCCTTGAGATGCTTTGTCCAATATCATGAAATAGGATGACGCTTTTTTCTGTTTTTCTATGTTGTTTGGGTTTTTATCCTCTCCCTGCAGTGAAATGGGCAAAAGGATGCGGAGCTATAAGAGGAATTTGTGTGTCTTGTTTCTAAAGTTTCCTAGTCACTCCAGTATTTTTAACGTCAGGGATCTGACCCTCATTCATAGGGTTGAGGCACCCTGACCCTGCGGTTGTCTGTCCAGCCCTTGAGCTCCCCAGACATCTTTCAGTAGATATTTACGCATCCATACCCAAAGTGAACAAATCTGTACCATCACTGTAGACTGAACAGCATCAACTCCCAGGGACTAGCTCCTCAGTAACATGCTCTTTTATTCTTTTGATGAAAAACCACAGTCAATACAAATAAAAATGACAAAAGCAAAACCTCACCAGAGAGAATAGGAAAGCTGTGTTCAGCTGTTAAGTGTTAATATTGTACAGTGCAAGAAGAAGCCAAGTCAGTAAAGAGACTTGATAGCTAGGCAACACAAATCACTGGTAGTGTTTTCCTCATGCCATGAAGTGAGAAAAATGTTTCTACATTGTTTTTAAGTGAAGGAAATGGGTTATTGTTCAATAAACTTTGCTGTAACTTTTTATCATTAGATTTGTCCTATCTGGGTAAACCCTTAGAATACTCAGCAAGCCCCTAAGAGCTCTAACAACAGCCAGCTCTCCATTTTTCAGGAACTGCTTATACATTTGTTGGATCACCCACACTCTTCTTTCTCCCCTTGCTTGGACTCTCAAGCAGTCCCTTGTTCAGTCAGTCACACAGGGAGAGGAGCTGGTGAGTGGGCAAGGAGGCAAAACTCCAGGCTGTCTGTTACAGATGATTGGAAATATATGCCAAGTGAGCACTGGATTCAAGGAATCCATGTTCTTCTTGCTCCACTTATTCTTATTGGCCTGTTATTACTGTTTCCTCAATTCCTGTATAATAGACATACAATAGATGATTCTGAACCAAGGTGCAAATTAGAATCACTAGAGTAGCTCTTTCAAAATACAGAGACCCAAGAAGTCCTTGGGTGGAGAAGATGGTTAAGCTTTCTTCTACTTACAGAGAAGTTTCAATTCAAACTCACCTAGAGGCACCTCATAAGACAGGTCTGGCAATCTGCTTCCAAAAGAGCCTATCCTCGAAAACCCATGAAATGCAGTTCTACTCTGACACACATGGCATCACCATGAGCTGAAATCTAACAACCACCATGTTTCATTAAATCAAAGACAGCATCAACTGTAAGACGGTACCATAATTTCAAAGACGCTAAAATATGGAAAATAAGTTACGAATCAAGCTGCTAACCTCAGGGTCATCAGTTCGAAACTACCAGCTGTTCCGTGGGAGAAAGATGAGGCTTTCTGCTCTCGTAAAGATTTACAGCCTCAGAAACCCTGTACAGGGTCGCTATGAGTCGGAACCGACTCCACGACACATAACAACAACAACAACAGAATCAGTAAACTACAGAGCCCAGATCATCCTGCAGGGACGATGATTCACTAATGACAACAGCAACAATGGACATTTATACTTACACTTTGTATAAATTCTAAACCTTTTGTGTGAACTAAACCAAATACTGTTGAATTGATTGCAACTCATGGTGTCCACATGTGTGTTGTGGTACAAACGTTAATGCACTTTAGCTGCTAGCCAAAAGACTGGAAGTTGAAGTCCTCCAAAAGACACCTCCCAGAATCAAGAGGCAATTGATTTCCAAAAACTCAGCCATTGAAAACCTATGGAACACAGTTCTACTCTTGATACATATGGGTGTCACTAAGAGGCAAAGTCAGATGAACAATGACTAGTACAACTAGAATGTAAATTACCTCGTGTGATATGTTCTATTATTATCCCTATTTATAAAGGAGAAACAAATGACCAGGCAGTTTTAGATAGTTCTCCTGGATCACCTGCCTCTTATAGCATAATTCCAAAGTCTATGCTCTTCATTCCTTAGACTTGAGCAGGCTTCTATTAAAATGCCTCTGAAACACATACCTGGCAAGGAACTACTATAATGCATCTCATTTTAAATAGTCTCATAGTAAAATTTTCCCTCAGAGTTACCAATCTGTACCGCAGACACATATGCAAATTGTTGTTGTTGTTAAGTGCTGTCAAGTTGGTTACAACTCATAGCGACCCTGTGTAGGGTTTCCGAAGAGCAGCTGGTGAATTTGAACTACCGAACTTGGAATTCAAACAGACCTCGCAGTGCAGTGCTTATCCTACAACGCCACACCAGGACTCCATGGTGCAAATAGAATGTATCAAATGCATTACTCCACAAGAACATTTGCAGCCTGCATTTTTTGTGATGGGGTTGCTTTTCTGCAGGTTGACTGGCTTATCAAAAGCAGCGATGAGGCTCATCTCAGACAGGGGTTCGGAGGTTTACAGCAAAATGTTGCAAGAAACCACTTAGTGATTTCTGCATTAGACATAAAGGAGTTAAGGTGAATAAAATATATATAGCCTTTCCTCAAGGAGAAAAGAGACATGCATGCAAATAATGAAATATTATTAATATGCTGAAGGCTGTGGCAGTCTAGAGTAAGATCTAGTCATCTGACTAAGGGGATAAGTTGAACACTGAAGGATGAACAACACACTACGTGGTGGGTAAAGCAGGGAGGGTGATCCTGTCTCAGGGAATGGGATGTTCACAAACAAGGAAGCGGTTCTGAGTGGCTAGAGCTAAGGATAGAAAGGGATGTTAGTCAGTGAAGTTTCTTTGAACCAGTCTTCAAGGGACCTAGTACAAGTACTCTAGTTCTCAAGAAATCCAGGGAACACTGAGCATCTCCAAGAGAGCTTGCCTTTTGGGCATGTAGAAAGGTACAGTAGAGATTGAGATTCTCCTCTTAGCTCTAATAGGGAAATTCCCCCAAGAGAATGAGACCTGGACTCTTTCATCCTTTTCAGTATTCCCAGCCTCAACAGAAAACCTAATGTCTTCCCTCTTCATGAGATTAGCCCAGCCCAGTGTGACAGGGCAGACTTATTTACAGTAGGCAAATGGGAGGAGGGAGAAGACTGTCTCAGTGCTGAAGAGTGAAGACCAAATTCATGCGGTCTCACCAGACTTCACTGTCTCCTTCTGTATAGCTCCACTTTTATTTCCTATCCATCACACAGGACAAGGAAAGGTTTGGAGTGATCCTTTTGTACATTGCCCATTATGTACAATAGATGCTGAGGATGCTAGTAATAATGACGGTAAAAAATGCTAATGACCCCAGCAAAAGTACACAACCTCACTCAGGTCCTCAGAATGTTAATAGAGAACAGAAAGTGTGCTATGGATACTCCCACTCAACTTGCTCTAAACAGCTTTAGTATTAATGGAAATTTTAATGAAAAACTAAGCCTTGATTAGGTTGCCATGCAGAATTCCCAGAACACACGGAAGGAATCTGGTTAATTTTCCTTGCACCAGGGGCAGAGGCTCAAAAGCACAGATCAACACAGACATATACACACACACACACATACACATATACAAAGAGGCAAGTTTCTTGCAATCTTTTGGCCAGTGACTCCTGCTTTCTTCTGCTGACCTAACCCAAGAGTTTTACAGAATTGGGGTGGCTCTCCATACTTATGATCTTAACAGGTTCTGTGGCATTTTGGCAGCTGATTCCTCATTCCCTGTCTCTGTCACACAGAGATCAAGAATTGCCAGGGAACTCCAAAGGGAGCATCACGTTCCCTCACCCTCCCTTGAATGTTCAGGTGGCATCTGGAACTGGTTACTTACTTGGGGCAGTTGATTCAGAAGTTTGAAACTCCAGGGCCCAGGTGCTGTGCCCCTCCCTTGTTGGGCCACCCTAGTATGTCACTCCCATTTTCCCAGCTATTCGTACTTTTGCAGAAACACAAAAGCATGCACTCCCATGAGATGCTTTAATTATGGCAAACAGATCCATCTATCCCTGTGTAGCAGAAACTATCACCCTCCCAGGGAAAGCCAGTAGTTGTAGGAGAGAAGCAGTCAATGGCTTTGTCTTGTTAATCCAGACTTGATGTAGAAACTAGCTCCCCATCCTGCACACCGCTCACTGTCATTGATCGCTCACATGGAGACGTGCCTGCACCCTTCACATGCTGAGAGCAAGTTGTGTCACAGAAGTCTGCTCTTTTTCAATCATCTCTGCCACAGAAGGAGGGGTTGGGAACAAGAAAAGGAGTGTGGGAGAAAATAAGGAAGAAGATAGATGGAACAAAAAAAAAAAAGAAATGGCTTTGGAAAAGGTAAAATGCTATGCTCTGTAAAGCTCAAGGCCCTGGTGTTAAGAGCCTGTGTAGGGCTGAGGTAGCTAGCCCAGGAGGGCTCTTATTTCCCTGCCTATACGTCACTCCACATACTCAGCTTGGCTCTGCCTCTGTTAACTTTACAGACGCTCAGCTCTCATAAGCGGTGAGTGTCTTCCCAGGGGCTGGCTGGAATTTTCTGGTTTCTTTGATGGTCAATGGACAGGTTCCCACAGGTCATTTACAGTTGTTGTAGCAGTGGGCTCTTAGCCGCATTCATGCAGTTTTCCTTTTATGAGCCTCCAGTGTTACTGGTCATAAGTTTCCTGACTTTTCTACCATGACATATAGAAACACTAAGTTCTCCTAGGTGGAACACTTTTCAGGAAGTAAGAGAACACAATTTTTACCTTCTCCAGACTCTGGTTGCAAAACACTATTCAGAAAAAAAAAAAAAGAAAAAAAAAAATCTATCTTATTTCTCTCCTCCATGGCAATTAACAACAACAATAGGTTGTTTGGCTCTATGTTTTTTCTCTCTTTCCTTCCTAGCTGTACCCCTGCCCCACTATCACTTACATCCAGGAATGCTGTGAAGAGGAAGGCTGCACATCAAAGACTGGGTTTGATCTTCAGCTTTGGGCATTAAACCAGACACCCTTATTTTCATCCATATCATAGTAGAGGCGGGTCCTCAGGGGTTTCAACCCTGTTTGTACATAGAATCTCCTAAGATTACCCAGTATCAGAATATTCGGGGGTAGGACCCAAGCACCTGTATTTTTGTACTTCTCTGTATGATTTTCATATGCAGCCACTGGTGAAAACTACTATGTCTAGTCCCTTTCCCAAAGCTGAAGACAGCTGACCTCACAACAGTGTATATGTAATCATGGTTCATGGCCTCGGCTTCTGACGATGCAATGCCACCAGAGGTTGACAGAGCTGTAATGGAGTCAGGGGACCATCTGGCTGATAGGGAACTACTGAAAGGACATCATGAGTACAGATTAATCCTAGACATAGCATTTCTGACTCTGCTGAGTAATGTGTCTCTCCTTCAATTACCCCTTAGCCCAGGTGATGCATTTCTCATTATTATTTGGGACAGACACACAATGGTAAAAGATGTAGGGACTTCTCATTCTTGGCAATGGCAGCTTATGAGCCCATGTGACAATAATATCTGTTCTCTTTGTGATAAACAGCATACAACCAAACAATACTTATCAGAAACCCACAGGAGGCATGACCCTCTGCTAGTTGCTATTCATTCTAAAAGACAGCGTCTGTGCCATCTGGGAGCTTATGTCAAAAGAAAAATCACACTATCCAAAGCCTGGTTACCCAGCGGCAGTTACAACTTTGTGATCTTTGGGGTTTTTCTTGGTGTGTTTTGCTTTAAGATCTATTTGGGATAGTTTGCCAATATAATATAGGACAGAAGAGAGTAGCTTAGACACATAGACATCAGTTCTCTTTAAAGACTGGGTCTCCAATAGAGGCTTATTCCCCACAACCTTTCCATGGTCTCAGGTGATCTCATTCTCACTAAGTAAAAGTCAAATCAAGAACACAATTTTCACCAAACAGCCGTCTGTAACTTTCCAGATTGCCATTGAGTCTATCTGAACTCATCACACTATTGTACAAAATAGAACTGCCAAGCATGGCAACAATTGTGAGGTTGGCCCAGGACCAGGCAGTGTTTTGTTCTGTTGTACATAGGGTCGCTATGTGTTGGTATCGACTCAATGGCACCTGACAACAACAAATGGGGTTTTCAAGACTGTAAATCTTTATGGAAGCAGACTGCCACTTTTCTCTCATAGAGCAGCTGATAGTAGGTAGGTTCAAACCACTGACCTTTCAATAAATACTTGAGCACTTTAACCACTGTGCCACCAGGGCTCCCTCTGTTACCCAGGGAAAACCTGATTGCATCTTTCATTGTCGTTAATTCTTGGAATAGCTTCATCCTTTACTAAATAAGCCTCAGAGTCAGTGCATGTCCTAGCTGTTGGATCATTTATGGTTAATGGCTTGACAGTCAGTGATGCAGGCTGAACATGAGTGCTCCTTTGGCATGGGAATGGTCAGGTCCTCCTTGAAAGTTTGCTCTTCCTAGGATGGGAATTCGGCCTGTTGTTTCCAGCCGTTTATTTGGTTCTCTCAGGGATGCCTTATCATACAGGATATGGGTTCCCTTTCTGGAGGTGGTCCAAGATACACAAGTGAGTTCACAATTAGCCATGAGATTGGGCACATGATCCAAAAGAACAGATTACCTGAAAATTGCTTTGTTGGCTTTGGAACAAACATAAAATTGAGTGTGTGTGTGTGTGTGTGTGTGTGTGTGTGTGCCCCAGAAATGCCACATTTTAGGTGGGTTGTTTTATGTATTTCAGTGTTCACATTCCTAGAGGCGAATGACAGAGGAAATTGACAGAGAGAATGAAGAGGGGATGGACTTCTGCCTCAGTAGCCTGTGGCCACTAGCCTAATATACTTCTACTACCCATTACCACCAGGGGTCCCCTTTGCCTCACATGCCCCCAGGTGTTGGCTGGTGCCCCAACCCTCCCCCTGATCTCTCAGGGTTTAGGGAGACATTCAACACACTGGCTCTGCAGGCTTCACAGTAGCTCCTTGCTTGGCAGCAACCTAAACTTCTGTTTCAGCCTCAGAGTGCCCCTGGGGATGTGGAACATGCCGGGGGAAGCTTCACAGTAAGCCACTACCCAGCCTCTAACTTTTCTTAGAAGTTTATTGCAAGTTTTTGACGGTTATCTTTAAAGGAACCAGTTGATAGGAAGTACTTAAACTTTATTAAGCCTAAGAATCACCTAGGGAGATTGTGTTTTGGTTTTTCTGTTTTGTTTTTTACTTTTTATTGTAAATTGAGTGAAGGTTTACAGAGCAGATCATCAGTTTTACATTTAATCAATCACATACTTTATGTTATTTCAATGACTGCAATCCCTTCCATGTAACATCAGTTATCCCACTTCCTCCCTGTGATTCTTGGTTCCATTCAACTTGATTTTCTAATACTTCCAAGTTTTTTCCTTAAATAAATTCTGCCTTTTTGATCTTGATAGGTTGACTCTTCCATGATGTACATATCATATTAGTGTTATTGTACCCCTATATACCTTTCTTGAGTCTTGGTGTGGTTGCTGTGGGTTAATGGGCAGGACTGCAAAGTCAGTTTGAACTGCAGGGTTGGTGGCTGAAGCTCACCAGTCGCTTCTCGGAAACCATATTCAGGATTGCTATGGATCAGAACCAACTCAACGGCACTTAACAACAACAATATACCTTTCTACTGCTTGGCTGGAAATAGAGCCATAGACGTGAGTTCAGCTCCAGATCTGAAAGATCATCAAGGTCCATAGTCGTGGTTTCACCATCTCTCTCTGACCAGTAAACCTGATCTTTTCATAATCTTTCATTTTGTTCTACATTTTCTCCCATTCTATACAAAACCTTCTAATCTGGTCCCTATCAAAACAGTTGATACTAGAAGCCAGACACCGTCTAGTTCTTCTGGTCTCAGCATCATGGAGACTGATGTTCACATGTTCCATTAATCCATTGGACTAAGTGATTCCATACATCTTCAAATTTCATCACTCTTCTTTCTTTTGCACATGGAGAGACCAATAGGTGCACTTTAGATGGCCGCTCATGAGCTTTTAAGATCTCAGTTGTTACTCATCAAAGTAGGATGTAGAACATTGTCTTTGTGACTTATGCTATGCCAATTGACCATGGTATACTCTGAGACTATGATGCTGAGCCCCCAGCCCAGGAACTATCCCCTCAAGGTGGTGGGTAATGTCTAAGAAGTTTTCATAATTTGCTCTCTGTATACTTTACTACAAGGAGCTCTGGTAGCATAGTGGTTACGAATCGGGCTGCTAAACTGAAGGTCGGCAGTTCAAAACTACCAGTGGTTCTGCGGGAGAAAGATGCTGCATTCTGCTCCCGTAAAGATTTACAGCCTCGGAAACACTGTGCAGGGTCACTATGAGTCGGAACCGACTCCACGGTACTTACCAATAACAATAACGTGCTCTCCTACATTCATGGATATACTTGCACCAAAAGTAAATCTCAGCCAAACCTTTATATATTTGTGGGTATATTCCCACTCTCCCTCCCATGCTTATTCTGCCTGTATCCACGTATCTCCCTGTA
This sequence comes from Chrysochloris asiatica, assembly GCF_000296735.1. Lineage (NCBI taxonomy): Eukaryota > Metazoa > Chordata > Mammalia > Afrosoricida > Chrysochloridae > Chrysochloris > Chrysochloris asiatica. Next base: position 2,585,016 of record NW_006408805.1, on the reverse strand, counting down.
GATCATTGTTGTTGTAGGATTGTATTTACCTCTATTCCCTTTAACTCTTGCTCTCCTCCCTGTGTCTTCCCATCTTCATCATTTTTCTGCCAACCTCCTTCTTGTTGTATATTGTCTTCCACATCACCCAAGTTAACATGTGTCTACCCTCTAGCCAGTGAATTATTCTCCCTTTGCACCCACCTGTGGTAACCATCAAAAAATGTTTCTTTCAGCATGAAAACTTTCTCTTGACATTTCACAATAGTGGTTTCACACAATATTCGTCTTTTTGTGACTAATTTCACTCAGTATAATGTTCTCCACGTTCATCCATGGTATGAGGTGTTCCACAGATTCATCATTATTGTTCAATGTTACATAGTATTCCATTGTGTGTATGTACCAAAGTTCATTTATCCATTGATGGGCATTTAGGTTGTCTCCATCTTTTTGGTATTGTGAATAGTGCTGTGATGAACATGGGTATACATATATCTATTTCTGCATTAACTCTTATTTATTGAGGGTATATACCAAGTAGAGGGATTGCTGGGTCATCGGTATTTCTGTTTCTAACTTTTTGAGGAAGCGCCATACCATTTTCCACAGTATATTTTACAGTCCCACCAACAGTGCAGTATGGGAAGGTCCCAGTCTTTCCATGGAGTCCTGGTGTGGCACTGCAGGATAATGCACTGGATCATAAGGTCAGTTTTCACTGCAAGGTTGACAGTTCAAACCCACCAGCTGCTCCTCAAGAACCCTATACAGGGTCACTGTGGCTCAGAACCGACTAGACGGCACTTAACAACAACAAGTCTTTCCACACCCTCATTAGCATTTGTTGTTTTCTTCTTTAATTTGTTATCAGTGCTGGAGTAAGACGATATCTCATTGTTTTGATTTGCATATCTCTAATGATTGGTACTTAACAACAACGATTGGTGTGCCCTGTAGGATAAGCACTGAACTGCTAACCACAAGGTCGGTGGTTCAAACTCACACTCATCACTCTTTGGAAACCCTATATAGGGTAGCTATGAGTCAGAACTGACTCGATGGCATTTGACAACAATGAAATTTGTCTGTTGGTCACCTGAATGTTTTCTTTGTTGAAGTGTCTGTTCATGTCCTCTCCCCATTTTTTAATTGGATTATTTGGTTTTTTCTTAGTTTTCTATAAATTTTAGGGATTAGTCCCATGTCTGATATGTCATTGAAAAAATTTTTCCCTCAATTTGTGAGTCCTTTTTTCACCCTTTGGTGAAATCTTTCGATGCACAAAATTATTAGGAGGTTCCTGTAATCTAGTTTGTCTTCTGCTGTTCGTACACTTACAGTTATGTTTGATAGTGTATTTATGCCATGTGTCAGAGTCCCTAAATTTGTCCCTATTTTTTCATTGATGATCTTTATAGTTCTAGGTTTTACATTTAGGTCTTTAATTCACATTGAGTTTGTTTCATATATGATGTGAGATATGGGTCTTGTTTAATTCTGCTAATAAATTTACTGTTTTGTCAGCGCCATTTGTTGAAGAGACTATCATTTCCCCCATTTAATGTGTTTTGGCTCTTTTTCACAGAGCACCTTACTGTAGGTGAGTAGATTTACTTCTGGCTTCTTAATTCCATTGATTTAGGTGTCTTTTGTTGTGCCAGTACCATGTTGATTTGACTACTATAGCTGTGTAGCAGGTTTTGAGATCAGAAGTAATTTTTAGTAATGCTTTGCTTATCATCTTTTTCCTTTCCATATAAAGGTGTTGTTGTTGTTAAATGTTGTCGAGTTGATTCTGAGCCATAGCAACCCTGCATAGGGTTTCCTGGGAGAAGCTGATGAGCTTGAACAGCCGACCTCTTGGTTCAAAGCAGCTTTGCAGTCCAGCGCATTAACAGCATCACACCAGGACTCCATATAAAGTTAGTGATTTGTTTTTCTGTCTCTTTAAAGAATAGGAAGCTTGTTTTCATTGTAGATGCCTGGCTACTACTCACAAAAGTTCTAGTTCAGTCACCTGGGATGAGTACTTAGATCTCAAATTCTTATCAAGCACTCACTGGATTCTTTGGAAGATAGCCTTTGAGAAAAACCCCTGCCTAGAGAACCATTCTGACAGCTACAGACCTGACTTTGGGCATTCTCGTGACTGAAGATGAATATTTGCCTTTTCTGGGCTTTTTACCCCTCACAAACCACTGTTTTTGGCCAAAAACTGACTTATGATGAGCAAATAGGGACAACCGTAGCAGGTAGAATGGGCAAAAGTTGTCCATAAGCAAGATGCCAGACACTTAGACCACTGTACCTTCTTCTCAAGGAGTACTGGTGTGGCACTGTGGGCTAATGGGTTGGACTGCAAAGTTGTTCGAACCACAAGGTTGGTGGTTCAAGCTCACCAGCCACTCCTCGGAAACCCTGTACAGGGTCGTTATGGTTTGGAACCGAATCGATGGCACTTAACACATACACACCTTCTTCCCAACCTTACCAGATCTAGACATATATGGCCAAGCCACAAATCACAGAGCAGTTGACTGGCCAAGTGTCTTCTTAGACGATACAATCACAACTGCTACTTAAGGAGTGTTTACTAGTGGTTTCACCATCTTATTCCATGTCAATTTTCTCACTGAGTTCTCTTAATCTTATGAGGTGTTATTCCCATTTTGTGGGGCCCATGAAGAAGCTATCTCAACCTTTGAAAATAAGAGAAAAAAATAATAATCAATGGGCCTAGCATGTGTGAAATTCTTGAAGGAAAGACAGCATGTATATCAACTAATTATTATTAACATTCATGACTATATCCTTGCAGGAAAGAGCGGGTTGCTTTCTGTAGTTTTCTGAAAGATTAGAGCAATTAGCTTACTAATTGACTTGTCTAAATGGGGTCCTGTGATTTCTCGTGATGGAACTCCACTGACCTCTTCTTGTCAGATATAAGGATGAGGTCAGTGCAGTAGCTGTGACCAGCTGCCTAAAGTAGGGATGTCACTTTGGACAACTTACTATGGTCCAAAGATCATGGACAAAATAGCAAGTCCAATTGTTTATGTGATCGCTGACCTTCTAAAATTAGTCAGAGGGGTCATGGTCACATAAAGGGCTCTGGTGGTGGTTGTGTAGTGACCTTGCATAGGGTTTCTGAGACTGTAAATCTTAACAGGAGCAGATTCGAACTGCAGACCTTGCTGACAGCGGCCCAACTTGTAATCCACTGCACTACCAGGGCTCCTTAGAAAGGACTCTACTCTTGATAATTAACCCAATGCTGTTAATCTTGAGGACAAATCAAATAGATGCTGAGGAAAAGGGAGTGAAATAAAGGTCTAGAGATAGCAGGAAGAGGAAGATATTGACATGGGGTTCTAAAGAAAAAGAGGTGGTCTGAATGAGATGCAAATCCTGTTCAAGAAATCTCTCCAAGTCAGTAACTAAGGTATATCCAGGTATAATATATATAGGACTGGCAAGGTATAAAAGGCTAACAAGTTAAATACTTCATGTTGTCTAATCAGAGACTTAGCACAAATCACATATCACCTGATTGGGGCCATTAGACTAAATGAGGGCACTGTGGTGGAGAACACTCATTACCAAGACTCCAATGGATCATGAAAATAGAAAAGTGCATCCCTAAGTCACCTCCAGCCCTGAAACAAGGAATAAGGAGGTCAGAAAACCTGCACAGGACTTAAGTGTTATCTATGCTGTTTCTTTAAGAATGACTTAGGAAATGTGGGGGTTGCGTTTCCTCTGAGAAATAAAGGTGCCAAGTTCTTTATTATCTGAAATGTAAAAAAAAATTTTTAATACCAGTCTCCTTTAAAGTTAGTGTCTTAGTGCTGCTATAACATAAATACCACAAGAAGTTGGCTTTAAAGAACAGAAGTTTATTTTCTCACAGTTATGAAGCTAGATGTCCAAATTCAGGGCACTAGCTCGACAGGAAGGGTCTCTCTCTGTCTCTATCTGCTCAGGGGGAAATCCTCATCTTAGTTTCTCGAGTGTTCTTCTCAGTATCCTTCAGTTCATTGGAATCTCTACCTGACATCTATCTTTCCCTGGTTTGTGCTTGCTTGTCTCTGTGCCTAAACTGTTCTTTCTACCTTTCCAAAGTCTTTAGGTTTAGGACACACCCTACACTGCTATGGCTTCATTACTGTAACAAAAATTGTCCTCAAATGGGATTACATCCACAGGTGTAGGAGGTCACAATTACAACACAAATTTTTAGGGGCAACAAAATTCAGTCATAACACTGGATGTACTCAACAACTTGCAAACATGAGGCAGGTATCGACAATATTCAAGACCACAAAAGTCTCCCCTCAGTCTTGCTAGTGAGTAATCTCTTCTTATTTTCACATTTCCAGTGTAGATGTGGGAAAACTGTGTTGTGAGACACCAAGGGATGGATAGAGTGATGCTTGGGCCTTGGTGGTGCCCATCATCTTTGCTTAACTGATGGGCATCCAGGGAGAATGGTGTGGCTTGATCATTAATTGTGCTCTGCCCATTTTGCTGGTCTTGATGTGGTCAAATTAGTTAATTATTTCCTTGTCTTTTCTAGTAGACAGAAATTAAACCAGATTAGAATTTTCAAAAGGAATTTTGCTGAAAACTGAGAGGGTGCATCTTAACTTGGGTTCTGCAGAAAAACAAATTCAGTGCAGATATAGATGCTATTGTGTGCCATCTAATTGGTTCCCACTCATAGTGATTCTGTACAGTGTTTTGAAAAGTAGCTGCTGAGTTTGAACTGCTGACCTTGTGGTTTTCAGTCCAGTACTTATCCTATGGTGCCACATGAGGGCTCTGGATAATAACTATTTTGTTGTTAAGTGCCGTCGAGTCAGTCCTGATTCATAGCAACCCTAAATTACAGTTTCCAAGGAGCAGCTGGTAGGCTTGAACCACCAACCACTAAACACCTATTGTGTTTAGCAATCCAGTGCTGATACTACAGCACTACACCAGGACTCTAGATAATAGCTATGTTGTTGTTGTTGTTAAGTGGTTTTGAGTTGGTTCTGACTCATAGTGACGCTGTGCAGGATTTCCAAGGAGTGGCTGGTGAGTTTGAAACACTGACCTTGCAGTTCAAATCAACCTTGTGGTAGGCTGTTTATCATACAGCACCACACAAGGACTCCAGGTAATAGATATAGTGTTGTTGACAAGTGCTGTCAAGTTGGTTCTGACTCATTAGTAACCTGAATAGGGTTTCTGAGGAGCAGCTGGTAGATTTGAACTGCCATCTGTGTGATTCTCAGTCCAGTGTTGATCGTACAGCACCACACCAGAAGTACAATCGATATAGTAGAGAGAGATTTATATCAAGGAACTGGCTCACATAGCTGTAGAGGCAAGCAAGTTCCAAGTCTGTGGGTCAGATGTCAGGCTAAAGGGTTCTCCTGACTCATGTAGTTGCAGGAGCTGATGAGCCCAAGATCCGCAATTTACAAAAGGCTTCTGGCTGCAGAGGGGATGAACTTAATAAGATCAGCAGGTAAGACAGCAGGCTACTAACGACTCCCAGGATCAGCAGCCTGCTGGATCAAATCCAAGGTACTATAGGTAGGTCAGATGACAAGCTAGAAGGCACGATTCAGACCCAGCAAAAAACAAGCAAACTTTGCCCAAGTGTCCAGTATCTTGAAGGCATGCTGTAGCATGCTGTAGCATGCCCCAAGGAAGTTTCCATTCAGTTGGCTGGTTGCTCATAGCAGGTCTCCTCATGGAGTTGATTACATTATATTAGATCTCCTCATGGCAGGGGCGGGAGGGGGATGGTTTACTATATCTCAACTGCTAAACCACTGAGAATCTGGACCAGTCACGTTGACACAAAACCTTAAGTATCACAGGGTGGATTTACAATTAAGGAATGGAAATAGAATTACAAAAGCATTACAATGATTAGACACAGATGCTTCTGCATTGATAGAGTTATACAGTTCTACCCAACCTCATTTGCAGACACCCCAAGTCTTCCTCAGTCCCTCACATAGCCTCCTCATAGTCTCCACTGGAGCAGGGACAGATTGTTTCCATCCCCTTCCCCCATATTATCCCTAACCCACCTTCAGGCACTAAATTTCCACAATTCCTGGGTGAGAAAAGGCAAAATGCATTCCCTTCTCTTCCAAAGAAAAGTCATCTGTTCAGCGAACACTCACCTTACAAATAAGTGCCCTACCCGACCTGGAGGTTTCTCATTCCTGATCCATTTCTTCCTGGGTTAGTCTGCTTGGTTTACTAAAACACATTTATGTTTGCTGTTGTTTTTGTTTGCTGCCATTGAGTTGGTCTCTAACTGATGGGTACACTTCATATACAGTGGAGTTCAGCCATTGTGGTCCATCGAGTTTTCATTGGCTGATTTGGGGGAGTAAATTGCCAGACCTTTCTTCATAGTCTTAGTTTGGAAGCTCCACTGAAACTTGTTGAGCATTATAGCAACAATTCTACCACTCACCCACCTGGTAACTAGCTGGGTGTTCAGCGCACCTCTTCCTGTTTGGAAACAATCCAACTGCGTCTCCAATATTCTAAGCCAGCAGCTTTCTATGGGCTCCTCAGAGCCTTGGGGTTCCTCGAAGGTCCAAACTGCCTCTGTAGACAGTCAGTGGGGAGGTCCATCAGGTAGTGCCCACCACTCCGCCTGCCACTCACTCACTGTCCTTACCGGGGCATCCTCACCAGACCAATTTTATGTTGAGATTACATGCAAAATCTTCTTTGGAAGAAAAACTCTAAGATAAAAAGATTAAAAACCACTTATTCTAAATTTGTTAAGGACCCCAGCGAGAGCACCATTTTTTCTCTCGTCTCCCAAAACATAATAAAACTATCATTTTTGGAAGGTGTATCATGTGCCCAGAAATTTCTATGAGTTGTCTTATTTAAAACTTTTGGAAATGAAGAAATGAGGCACAGAGATAATATTTAAGAAACTCATACAAGATCTTACAGGCAGTGAATGAATGGCAGGCCAATCAGCATGACCCTGACTTCAAAGCTCAAGTTCCGCAGTACCTGCGACCTTTCCACTTCAAATGTTGCTCTCCATGCGCACCGCCTGTGGTTTTGATGCCATCTCCAGTTTTTGACTCATTTGCAGAGCATACATCATTGGCAGTCCCCACAGCCAGCAAATCCACAAGCCTTGACTAGCTGTGGTTCTCATTCTCATTCATTTCTAGAGGATGGAAAGTGGCTTCCAAAGCCTTCTCTCACCGCACCCTGGCCCCAGCCATGTTCTGGAACCAATATTTTGTTTTCAAGATATCTTCAGCAGTGTCTGGAATAAAAAGAATAAGGGAAAGTTAATTTCGTTCTCAAAATCCAAGCAAAAGCTAATTGCTGTTGCTGCTGCTGTGACTTTTCCTGCATTTCAGCAGAGGGTACAGACTTCTATCATTTTATTTACACTTAGCAACATGAGCCCAGAACAGCCTTGGGTGACCGAACCACCACATAAACCCATGATGGACCCTGTGCTAGCACTCCTGGAACTGAAACCAAGAGTGACAGCAGGTCTCCTGAGTGCCAGCCCAGGAAGAAAACAAAAACCAAACCCATTGACACGGAGTTAGTTCTGACTCATAGTGACCCCATGTGTTCCAGAGTAGAACTGCTCCATAGAGTTCTCTTGGATGTCATCTGTACAGAAGCAGACCAATGGGATTTTCTGCCACCGGATGAGTTTGAACCACCAACCTTTAGGCTAGTGGTGGTGGTGGTGGCATGCTGTCAAGTCGGTTCCAACTCATAGTGACCTTGTATAGAGTTTCTGAAGCTGTAAATCTTTTATGGGAGCAGAAAACCTCATCTTTCTCCCACGGAATGACTGGTAGCTTTGAACTCCTGACCTTTTGGCTAGTAGCCCAACGTGTAACCACTACGTTACCAGGGCTCCTTGGTGGTGATAGTGGTGTGCCGTGGAGTCAGTTTTGACCCATAGCGACTCTGTGCAGGGTTTCCAAGGCTGTAAATCTTTATGGGAGCAGAAAGCCTCATCTTTCTCCCGCGGAACAGGTGGTAGTTTCGAACTGCTGACCTTAAGGTTCGCAGCCCGATTCGTAAGCACTACGCTACCAGAGCTCCTTAGTCAAGCATAAACTGCACCACTCACCTACCTTCCCAGAACTTTCCTAACTCTGCACCTACCGACCTTCACATGACCCTTCCGGGGCAGATTGGCACACCCTACTCCAAAGATGGGAGTCCTGGTGTGGCACTGTGGCTTAATGCATCAGACTGCAAAGCCGTTTGAACTGCAGGGTCAGCGGTTCAAGCTCACCAGCTGCTCCTCGGAAACCCTATACAGGGTCACTATGGGTTGGAACCAACTTGATGGCACTTCAAAACAACAACTCCAAGAATGACCACTGTACTATCAAAATTGCAGATCCATTCTCTTCGTAAGGTGGCTTCCACTTCCAAGCATAATGACACAGTCATTTCCTTCCCTGGATAGACAATGAAACAACTTGCAAAGAGGAAGAGGAAAGACAGCTGACAAGTGAGGTGATTTTTAACCTTCCAAATACAGTTGTTTGTGGGGGTAGTGAAAAGGTGAAGGAGAAGAGAGGCAGGTGTAAATGCTTCAGCAAGTCAGCCTTTTCAGGGAAACAAAGTAGGCATTTGTCAGAGCGGAGAACTCTGCAAATCCGCTTTTTTGCACAGAATTCAGGCAGTTAGCACCATGGCAAGCCCCACCCTCTGCAAGCTGTGACCTAATTTTGTGAGCTAGTGCTTATATTATTTTTCAGATAAAAGCAAGCAACAGTAAAAGCTCTCCTGGATGAGGATTTGACATCTGTAAAATTTATCTTGACTCACGTCACTAATCGTCTTTCTTACCACTTTCTCCCCTCCCACCCCGCATTCTTCCCTCTCCCTTTCACAAAACTTCAGCAGCTCTGCCAAATTGCAAGTCACCAACCCAATAAGACAGGCAGATGCACTCCATCACCATCTGTCTGCTGTGGGAAAGACTCATGTTCAGGGCAGCCTTTGAAAGTGGCTGAACTACCTCTCAATGTCTTCTTTCATCCTAATTAACATCTGGTAGTTTGTAGTGTCTTTTAAGGCCATGGAAGAGTGAGGTGTTACCTCTTGAATGAATGGCCCTTGGTCTAATACCTAGTGGGTCAACAATAATCTTTAAGGATAGGAGGCTGGCTTAGGCTGTCTTTTCTAGAGAAGCAAAACCAGTGAAACATATATGTATATAGTTGTATATATAATTTATTATCTTACAATTGTGGAGTCCCAGGTCCTCAGTGGAAGAGAAAGCATGTCCCACCTGTGTGTCCATTATATTGGGAGCAGACCACACCCCGAAGGAAGCATCATGCAGTTAACTATGCCTGTATTATGTTTCATCACCATAAGAATAAGCACATCCCAACTGTTAAACCTCTGGAAATCCTGGTCTAGTCAAATTGACAAAAAAAACCCTGACCATTACAGAGGCAAATCCTTAAAGAAGCAAATCATTAAAATATTCAAGGTCAAAAAAAAGCAAAAAAACACCGAAGCTATATGGAGGAAGAAATTGGTAGAGATTTAGATAAACAAGATTTTATGGTGTGGCACTGTAGGATAAGCACTCCACCTCAAGGTCGGTCTGAACTGCAAGGTTGGCTGTTCAAACTCACAAGCCGCTCCTCAGAAACCCTAGACAAGGTCGCTGTGAGTCAGAACAGACCCAACAGCACAAAATAACAATAACAACATTGAAGCTTAAGATTATAAGGGCCTCAAACCTCCCATGATGTGGAGTAGTGGGGGTCCCCACTGGAGAGGTGTTGGGATATGGTCCTAGCTAAATGCCCCCTCCAGACAGATGCCTGAGGTGGTTTCAGGGATAACATCAGACCCAGAATCTTCATGTTTTTAGGGAGGGGGAGAGGAGGGCATCTATCTCAAGTAAGGGAGCTTCCTAGATGGCAGAAGCTCTTTCCAATCTTTAAGAGTTAGCCATAGTTAATCTCTTCTCAGTGGAAACTACTATAGTGGAAATCTTCCCCAAAAGGCCAGGTCTATCTTTATCTGGACTCCTGGCATGGTGCTGTGGGATCAGTACTAGACTGTGAATTACAAGATCAGCAGTTCAAATCTACCACTCCTTAGCCCCATTCCTCAGAAACCCTATACAGGGTCACTATGAGTCAGAACTGGCTCGACAGCAATTCACAACAACAACAGTGTCTAGAGGCAAATGCCTGAACTAAAGGGCGGGGGGGGGGGGGGGGGGGGGGGGAGTGGGGAGACAAGCTATTAATTCAAAATTCCTTTTAGTTTAGGTATTCTAGAGCCATCTTCTTGAAGCTGGATTTTTCATTCTGTTGGTGAAGGAGTAAACTTTCTGGCTGCTAAGGAGAATATTAAACCTTCAGCAACTTTTAGCAATAAAACCAGTACAAACAGCTTCCTCCACCCCACTGAACCTTCCCTCCCTCATCATCCTAATGAAATTGAATGCAAAAATCCAAAGACAGTCAAAGAGATTCTCAAAACAGAAATCAATGTGACCTGTCTCCTCTCCCAACCAAAGGCTCATGATAAGACAATTCAAGGCCCTCAAGCTCTGTTGCCTCCCTGCCAATAAGAGAGGGAAATGTGTTTTGTTTGGGGTTTGGTATAGCAAAGGACAGTAAAGATGTATAAGATGCAATCCTTGCCTTCAAAGATGCTGACCTCTAGAAAGAAACTGTAGTATCTTTCCCAATCACCCATTTGATGCAACTAAATGCATATGTGAAGATGGCTATAATAGAATAGTGTTATTTTCCATTTGATAGGAAACTCTATTCGATATAGTCAACTTCCACTCATGGTAACCCCATGTGTTACAGAGTAAAATTGCTTCATAAAGTATTTTTGGCTGTAATCTTTATGGAAACAAATCACCAGCTCTTTTTTTGTGGCACTGCTGGGTAGGTACAGACAGCCGACCTTTAGGTTAATAACTGAGAGCAAACTTTGTGTCTTCCACAGACCTACTTTGAAAACATTTATTATTGTTGTTGTTAAGTGCAGTCAAGTCAGCTCATACTCAAATCAACCTTTTTTAGGATTTCTAGTGAGGCTGGCTCAAGCTATCGTATTCACAGTAGCCTCATATGCATGTGAAAGTCGGACAGTGAATCAGGAAGACCGTAGAAGAGTTGATGCATTTGAGTTATGGTGTTGGAGGAGAATATTAGAAGTACTATGAATTGCCAGAAGAAACAAGTCTGTGTTGGAGGAAGTACAGCCAGAATGCTCCTTAGAAGCCAATATGGCCAGACTTCGTCTCTCATACTTCAGATATATTTTCAGGAGGGACCAGTTCCTGGAGAATGACATCATGCTTGGTAAAGTGAAGGGCCAGTGAAAAAGAGGGAGATCTCCAATGAGATGGATTGGCCCAGTGGCAGCATCAGTGGGCTCAAGTGTAGCAGAAGTTGTGAAGATGCCACAGGACGGAGCAATGTTTCATTCTGCTGTACATAGGGTCACTATGGGTCAGAATTGCCTTGACAGCACCTAATAACAATAGGGTTTCCTAGTAGTGGCTAGTGGGTTTGAACCACTGACCTTTTGGTTAGCAATCCAGTGCTTATCCTTCAGTTCCACACCAGGAGTGCACTTTGAAAGCACTAGGAACAAGAAAAATCCTGAAGATCTTCACTAACCCTTACTACCTGTCACCCCTAGGCCCCACTCTGTCTCCATGCAGTGTCAGTAAACCTTTAGGATCAGGACTTGATCTGGATGCATCTCATCTGGCTTCTCCCATTAATCAGGCGGGGGACTCTCTTTATTGGCCTTTCCAGCAACATGTTGCCAGGATAGAGTTGGGCCTAAGTGACCAGGTGATCTTGGAAAGAACCTCTCAGAGTGTGTTACTTGGATATTTGTGTTTGCAAAATGTCTGTATCCGGTTTTGCTTTTTCTCAAACAGTAGCTGGCACTGTAGGATAAGCACTGGGATGCTAACTACAAGGTTGGCAGCTCAAACCCACTAACTGCTCCTTGGAAACCATAAAAAAAGGTCGCTGTGAGTCAGAACAGACTCGACAGCATTTAACGTTACACTTTACATCTTTCAGAGTAGCTTCATATCCATTTCCCTGTTTGAATTTCATGACAACCCTGTGAAGTATCAATATCTTTATCTTACAATGAAGAAAGGGAGGCACTAGAGAGCGATTCCCCTCAAGGTCAAACATCTAGTTACTGACAAAGCCAACTTGGCTTCCTGACCAGCTCCATCTGGTGCCCCTTCTGCCATCCTATCCCTGCCCATTCTTTTCTTTTGGGAGAGCTGGGGGCGGGTAAGAGTAAGGAATAAGGGTTAGGGTTAGAACTATGGCTAGGTCTGAGCTAGGCCTAGGACTTCATTTAGTGTTAGGGGTAAGGATGGGGCCAGGGCTAGGAGTAAGGCTTTGTATAGTGCGTAGGGCTACAGTTAGGTTTATGATTCATTTATTTTCTTGAAATCTACTTGATTTCCTCTTCATTTGAAAGTTCTATAACTACGTTGGAGTCCTGGTGTGGCGCTGTGGGCTAATGCATCAGATTTAAAAGTCATTTGAACTGCAAGGTCAGTGGTTCAAGCTCACCATCTACTCCTTGGAAACCCTATACAGGTCGCTATGGGTCGAAATTGACTCGATGGCACTTAGCAACAACGTAACTACATTATGCCCTCTTTTTAGTTTATGGATTTTGTTGTTGTCGTTGTTATTGTTGCAACTGTATTTCTGATTCTTTAGTCCAGTCTTACAGTTATGTTTTACTTTGAATACTTTGAATACTTCTGGTCGGTGGTTCAAACTCCCCAGCCACTCCTTGGAAACCCTATACAGAGTCGCTATGAGTCGGAACCAATTTGACAACAACATATCTGAGTTGAGTCTAGATGATATTGTCATATATGTTAGTCTCAGGTTGTAGTCAAGTTGTTGGTTCTCTGTCCAAAGAACCCCCTTTAGTATTTTTTTTTAAGCTTGGTGTGGGTTTTACAAATTCTTTTAATTTCTGTGTATCAGAAAATGACTGAATTTCACCATTATATCTGATGGACAATCTTGCTGGATATCTAATTCTTGGCTAGCAATTGTTTTTTCTTTCATAGTTTTGTATGTGTCATTCCACTGTCTTCGTCTGTATGGTTTCTGCTGAGAAATCAGAGCTTAGTCTTTATAAGTTCTCCTTTGTAGGTAACTTTTCATTTTCCCTGAGCTGTTCTCTGGATTCTTTCCTTGTTTTTGGTTTTGAAAAAGTTTGATTATGTCTTGGTGTTTTCCTTTTGGGGTCTATCCTGTTTAAAGGTCGTTCACCTTCTTGTGGCTACCTTCTTGTCTTTCATGATGTTAGGGAAGTTTCTTCCATCAACTCTCGAATAATATTCTCTATGTGGTTTGTTTGTTGTTGTTGGTGGTGGTGGTCTTTCCTGTTCTGGAATTCCAATCACAGGTAAGTGATTCTTCATGATAGTGTCCCACATAGACTTTCTTCAGATTTTTTGTTCTTTGTTTCTGATTGTTCCTTTAGCAGATGAATAGTGAGAGATTTTTCTTTGAGCTCAGTAATTCAGTCTTCCATGGATTAAATTCTACTTCTTTTCTCTTTCAGTGTATTATCTATTTCTGAAGTCTTAGTATTAATCTTCTGGCTTTCCAATTGTGTTTTTACGTATGGTTCCCATTTTTTCTTTTATTTTGTCAGTTTGGTTCCTGAATTCTTCTATAGTTTTGTCCATGTTTTTCTTGATTCCATCTGCAGTTTTCTCCATCATTCTGTCAATCATATGAAGTTGCCTAGTTAGAATTCTTTTAAATCCCCTATCAGGTAGTTCTGATACCATTTCTGGTTTTATATTTTCTGACTCTGAATTGTGGTCACTAGTTTGAGGCATTCTGTATTGTTTCATCATATTAGCTGAAATTGTCTGTTTTCTTTGAGACATTGTGGTGTTGTATTTATATTTAATTGATGATTGTATATTAATGTGTTCTCAGGCACTTACCACATGTCTCCAGGTGGATGTGGTGGCGACTGGAAATGTGAATGGAGTTCTTCTGTTCACTGTTTCTGTAGCATAATTCAGGGCAGGCTCACACACCTCCAGAAGCAGGGGCTCTATGTCAGGCACCCAACCCCAGGCAGAACAGAAGCTGCACAGGACGGGGTGTTACTGGCCACTGGATTGGTGAGGGCAGGGACTGGCTACCAGGAGGGCCTGGGAACAAGGGAGAATTGTATCCCCTGCCACCAACCTCCAGTGGTACCAACAGCTGCTCACAAAAACTCAATATGGTCTCACTGCTCCATGTCAGTCCATAGTCCACTGTACCTATTCACCCCTCCACTTGGCACTCAGTCTATCTGTCCTATCCTCTGATGCTCAGAGCTCCATGATTACCTTCTGTGTCTGATTCACTATGTCACTATGTCACTATGTCTTTGTTGTAGAGGGTCAGCTCAATGCCTACTCTGCCATTTTGCCCTGGAAGCCTCCCTGCCCATTCTTCATAAGCAAGTCACATTCCACTTCCTTTTATATGCCTTCCAAGACCATGCCATACGGTCTCCTTTTTTGTTATAGAGAGCACAATAAGTATCTCTCAGTTGCTTAGTCATTTCATCCCTCTATTGTTTACTTAACTTTTCAGATGTGTACATATATTCTTCCCAAGAAAATTATAAACAAGGTGTCTGGCATAAGCTTTATTATACCTGCTCCTTTTCCCCTCCCCTCAGTATAAACCCAATTAAGAGTATGATCAGTGCTATGTATGCAGGAGACATTTAACAAATGCTGGCTGCTAAATGCATGAATGAATGACTTTTTTAATCAAATATAAATTAAACTGGTATCTCATCCAAAACAGAACTTTTTCTGTACAGCTTTTACTAATGGCAGTTGGAGGCTAGTGAGGTACCTGGTCCTTTAGTTCTTGTTCCATGGATAGAAGAGGAAAATCTAAAGGCTCCCATCCTGGTGAACTGTCTGTGGAGCGAACATTTGGATTACGATAAAAAAGGATTACTTCAAAGGTCCCCATTTGGACTGGTAATTGTAGAGGTAGTAATGATGGAATTGTAATAATAGTGATGGTGTTTGAGAGACCACAGGGCATACAGGAGGCTGTGTAACATCATCAGGAAGTGTAGGACTTCAGAATCAGACTTCTCACCATCCCAGCTCTGTGACTTCAGGACTGAACTGAATGAATGTCTTTCAACAAGGTGTATGACCTCTTGGCCACAGTCCAGTAACCTGTGATGTTAATAATAGTGTCTTCATCCCAGGACTGGTATGAGAATAACATGAGATAATGTGTATAAAGTGCCTGACACAGTACTTGACACTTAGTATGTGCTCAAAGTGTGGTGTCTTAGACTTCTGGGGTGAACTTGATCCTCTTCTACCTTGCTTCTTCCTTGTGCCCTATAGAGAAAAAGACAGTTAACCATTCACAGACCTTAGAGTCCACCACCCAGGCTCATTGGCCAGAAGGTGCTATTTCCACATAAAAAATAAGAAGGTGCTAACAGATGCTGAGGCCACAATCAAAAGAAACCAGTCCTGCTAAATTCCCAGCCTTCTAACAGCACTGCAGAAGCTTAGGTTCTTCCTAAAGGAATTCTCCACTTATACCAGAGATCGTGAATACACAGCTTCCTCTTGGCTCAGAATTAACAATCCCTTGCCATTTCTTCACATGATCAAACTCCCCTTTTTGCCTCATTCTCCAGCTGGCACAATGACTTACCCAACCTTTTAAAAACAACAACAACAACAACAAAAAGTGTTTTATTGTGGTTTGGGTAAAAGCTTACACAGCAGATTAGTTTTTCCTTTAACAATTTATACACCTATTTTTTCATGACTTTAGTTGCTATCCCTCCAATGAAACAGTACTCTTCCCACATCCTTCCTAGGTTTCCATTTATACTTTTTTCCTGCCTTTTCCTGACGTCTGAACTTTGATTTGGGGAAAATGCTGCCATATTGGTCTTCTATAGCTGTTGTTTTTGGGTGTTTTTTTGTTTTTGTTTTTTTTTCTGTAGGAGCTTCTAACACTGTCACAATATGAAGTGGAATTTGACAAAGGCAATGTTAATATAGTAGGGAATAATGAACTAAACTACGTTCTTAGTTGTTTGGTGATAGAGTAATGACTTGTATCATTTTTCTTTTGATTTTTCAGTCCTTTAAGAACTTTTAAATTTGCTTAGTGTAAAAGTTTCTTATAGTACCATAAGTTAAAAGATTCTAGTTTTTAAGTGCCTTAGAGGCAGTTCTGACTCAGCCACCCTGTATAGGGTTTCCAAGGATCTGTTGGTGAATTTGAACCACCAACCTTGTGGTTCAAACCAACCTTGCAGTCCTGTGCTTATCCTACAGTGCCATACCAGGACTATATTGTCCTTTTTAGCATTGTTGGAACTTCAGAGTTGAAATATTTAGCTTAGAGCTGCCTTAGCATTGTTAACATTTGAGACCAGATAGTTCTTTGTTGTAGGAGGCAGTCATATACATTACTGATGTTTATGAGTATCCTTTGCCTCCATTTATTATAGGCCAGCATCACTCTACCATTTCTGATCCTCAGGAATGTTTTCATGCATTGCCATTTGTCCTAGGGGACATGGGAGAAGGAGAGGATGATGCAGAACCACTGATCTAGAGAAAGTGTTTTAGGGTTTTCAAGAGACTGTTGTTGTTGTTAAATGCCATCAAGTCAGCTCAGGCCCATAGTGACCCTGTATAGGGTTTCCAAGGAGCAACTGCTGAGTTGAACCAACAACCTTGCTCTTCAAACTGACTTTGCATTAACCCATAGCACCACACCAGGAGTCTTTCAAGAGAGTAGGAAGAGATATTATTCTAGGTGGTTGCCTATTAGCAAGTATCTTGACTGTAACAGGAAGCTCATTTTCTCTTTGTTGTTGGTAAGTGCCAAGGTGGTTCGTTTGTGTGTATGTGTGAACTAAGCGATAGTTTCCATGGGAGAACATCAGTTTTACACCGTCGTTTCATTGCAATGATTACAATCTCCTCTGTGCATCATCATTCAATAGTATTTGCTTCCATCCCCTCTGTTTTTTGCTTTTCCTTTGCGAGGGTAGGGGTGTGTACACAAAAACACTCAAGAATATATAATCATTTAAACAACAAAGGGGCACATTCTTCAAGCCTGCCTTTTGGTTGCCAGTACTCAGTGTCTCTCTTTCCATGAGTTTAAAGTCCTCAGCTGTTCCCTCTCTCCACATCCTCATCTCTGCCTCCATCTCTGGTGTCGCTGCTTCTCTAGTTAGGGTACCACATTCCACTTGTGCTCTTCTCCCTTGATGGTCCTAGGGGCCTCTGTTTCTGGACTGTAAGATTAACTACTCCGCATTTTTGTTACAAAACTTCTACTTTTACTGTTGTGACAGTCACAATTAGTCATGATAACAATTACTCACTATGGAATCAAAAGAGTCCTATCCCCATCTCCTTTCACCAAACCATCTAAACAAGATGAAAACTATTCAGTGTGGATTCTGTCTTCCCCCTCACACTATTAAACGAAACTCCCTCTTGAAAACTTGTAAGCCAGTCACTTTGTACCTTTATTG
This sequence comes from Chrysochloris asiatica, assembly GCF_000296735.1. Taxonomy (NCBI): domain Eukaryota; kingdom Metazoa; phylum Chordata; class Mammalia; order Afrosoricida; family Chrysochloridae; genus Chrysochloris; species Chrysochloris asiatica. Next base: position 2,567,397 of record NW_006408805.1, on the reverse strand, counting down.
CCCCCTCATTTTAGGTAGCCAGTGTCTAAGTTGCCTGTCCCTATCTTCCCTGTATACAGAGGGGATAGTATTGATACTTGATGTGAAGACTCCTTCCCTCTCAATTGGTATTTTGAGCTACTACATCCATAAGTATAGGTCAAGCTCATCAAATTGTAGTAATTTACACTTGTTTCCTTTATCAGAAATAGTTTTTTTTAATCTTCCTCTAGCCAAGTTCTGATTATCAAGTCAAATGGGTACTATCTACAAGTTTAGGCATTCTTGTGAGTCTTCCCTCACTTCATATCAGCTGGATGCTTCACTCTCAGCTCTAGCCCTCCATGGCTATGTCCTTGTCCATGGGCTCAGGAGTCCCAAGGTCTCACCACACTTCAGACCAACCAGCCCTTCCTCTTCTCTCTCTCATCTCCAGGTCAACAGGAGTCTATGGAACGTGGATGAACACAGCCTATTTCTTCATTGCTACCTTTCCCCCTCTTTAACTCACCCGCAGACCAATGCAGTTGCCAACAAACTTACATGCCTGCTCATGTGTTTCCTTTGAGTTTCAGTCTGAGGGGGGTTTGTCCTAAAGGGACTTGACTGCTTGCCTTGATGGCTTCCTGGCAAACAACTTGCTTCTTCTTGTAGTAGTCAATAATACTGCCATTTTTGTTTTCAGTTTTTCCTGCTAATCTTTCTTTGAAGATGTATCTTCTGTTGCTCTAGCTGTTCCAAGATGATCTACTTGTCCTTTCTAGTGGGAACGTCCCACCTCAGAAGGTTCTGGATGGGGCTCAGGATTCTACCTAAGATTGTATACACTGCAAAAGCTCTGCAAGAGGCCTATTTCACTTGGCAAGTTCTAGAACCCCTTTTAGGTATTCCAATCAGTTATAGGCTGAAGACGGGCTTACAAGCTTTCTGTAATCATGTTTCCCAATGCTCCTTTCTATTCCACTCAATTGCCTGTTTTACAATAGTAGGCAAAGGAAACCAGTATTCATAAGACAGTCAAGCATCTTAGCATTATTTCCCTTCTTTAGACTATGCCTCTATCCCTGTATCACAGAGCCCTGTTGTTCCAAGGTTCAGCATGCATCACTGTTTACCTCTGTCCCATTTAGCCCATGCAAACTCGGCTCAGTATTCCCCTATCTACCTTGTTCTTCCACCCCTTCCCCCTTCTTGTGTATCGCCCTCCCGAACACCCGAACTATTATGTGTCTACCCCTTACCCTGTGCTCTACCATCCCCTACGTCTACCTCTCCCAAACCCCCCACCCCAACCCCACTGATAACCAACAAATAATTTTCCCCCCCTTTTAGTATGGGTATCTTTTCTGAAGTTTTTACAATAATGGTCTTATGCAATATTTGTTCTTTTGTGACTGATTAGTTTCACTCAACATAATGTCCTCAAGGTTCATCCATGTTATTCAGTGGCTTGTAGTTTCCTTGTTATTCTTCAAGTTAGCATAATATTCCATTATGTGTATGTACCACAGTTTGTTTATCCATTCTTCCATTGATGGGCACTTTGGCTCTCTCCATCTTTTTGCTATTGTGAATAGTGCTGCTTTGAACATTGGTGTGCATATATCTACTCATGTTATGGCTCGTATTTCTTGT
>NW_006408805.1:2562692-2564613 GCF_000296735.1 Chrysochloris asiatica | reverse complement strand
TAGTGCTTATCCCACAGTGCTACACCAGGCTCCTCTTGATGCTGTCCCACATGTCCTTGTTATTAAGTGCCAGTGAGTCAGTTCCAACTCATAACAACCCTGTACAGTGTTTCCAAGGAGCAGCTGGTGAGTTTGAACCATCGACCTTGTAATTCAAACTGACCTTATGGTCGAGTGCTTATCCTACAGCACCACACCAGGGCTAGCTAGGGAAGTTGTAATTTACTTCCAAATATACTCTGCCTGAGGGAAAAGCTTTCTACATTGCTGGTTTATCCTACAGTGCCACACCAAGACTCTAGATGTTCCACATAGGCTTTCTTAGTTTTTCTTCCTTCTGTGGTCTCTTTAGTCTCTGGAGCTCTTTCCAGCTTTCCCCCACTTTCCTTCCTTAGATCTAGCTCCTATTCTGCCCACCTTGTTTTACTCCAAATTTATCTACACCGTGTCTCTATCTTATTGAGCATTCTGTGAAATTGCCCTTCTAAGTTCTTCACTCAGGAATGCTGCTTACAATGTCTCAAAATGGCCATGCTGTGTTGGACCAACTGGCAAGACATCTCCATTCTCTATCTCTCCTAATTCCCTACTTTCATTCAGTTTCTTCCAATTGGTGCCTGATCTAATTCTTTATCCTTTCTTTGGATGTGCAGGATTCCAAGATTGTCATCTGTATCTGTTTCACTTGGTTGCCTGGGTCTTTGTTGTTGAGGAGTCTATAACTAGGGCATCATCTTAGCGCCACCTCCCCACCTTCTTTTAAATATCTGAATTCAAAATGTTAATTAGGGACTTCCCACAACTTTATAGAGGTGTCATGATTAGACCTATTATTACCACTCCAAATGGGAAAATTGAACATCCACTGCTTTATGAATGCTTTATCACAATTAATGCTGTCTCCAAAGCTTCCCATTTATTTAGTTCTCTGGTATAATCCTTCCTTATATGTGTTTCAAGACCTTGTACAAGTACAAATAATTTAAACTAATTAGCTTATTATAAAAAAGGAATGAAAACAAATGGCACATGAATGAATTGTGAGGTTTCATATGGAATTAATAACTCCCTAATACCCACAAATTTGGTAAATTCATTATACATCTATAATCAAACCTGATGAATTCCCTAGATAATTCAGAAGTAATTAAGCATGAACTGCTGCCCTTTATTTTTAAGTGCTGCCATAATAAGAGATTCATCCTCAAGATTAACTTAGGCTCCAGGATAACTAGTACTAACCTGACATCTCTTGTCAAAATCAGCCACTAGGAATTGCACTGACTTCACATCTCCCTGACATTCTCCACTAACTTATGTAAAAGAAAGTCATGATCTTTGGAAATAGTTCTTGCTTGAGACATGCAGATGTGTTTTCATTGGGATTGGCTGCTAAATTTTGAGAGGACAGAGAGGGAACCCAGGTTGGAATAGCCACCAAGGTTCAAAGAGACATCACACTCCCAGTTCCCAAGAACTGGAAGGATCTTATAGCAAGTTGAGGGATCCTATAGCAACATTTTCTAATTTTACTGTGGATTGCAGTTCTTTTCCAATATACATACCTGAAGCTATGGACTATGGTTTTAACAGACTCATTTAACCAGGACAAATGAATTTCTATGCTTTGAACTACCATAGCAATCCCTGGGTGGTGAGAAGAGTTAGCATGCTCAGCTGTTAACTGAAAGTTTAGACGTTTGACTCCACCCAGAGGTGTCTGAGAAGAAAAACTTAGTGATCTACCTCTGAAAAATCAGCCACTGAAAAAACCTTTAGGAACATAGTTCTATTCTGACAAGTGGGATCATCGTGAATTAAGGTTAACTCAATAGCAACTTGTGGCACTGTGGGCTAATGCGTCAGAGTGCAAAGTCATCTGAACTGCAAGGTCAGTGGTTCAAGCTCACCAGCTGCTCCT